>NC_072734.1:94787660-94912813 GCF_026930045.1 Uloborus diversus
ACCAAGCAAGAAAGTTGTCAAGGGCTGAGAATTCATCCTAATTCTGTGGGATTTTGTTTTTTAAAACTTGCCAGGAAACTAGAAGGAAGATGGATAAAGTGGCAGTTTCAAGATTTTACACCAATTCAGAAAAATCAAAAGATTTAACACTTTTACCTTTTCAGGGGTCATTTTAGATGCCAATTGGGGTCACTTTATGGCCCCTTCTTAAAACTCATTATTGTAAAAGGGGCTTCTTTACAAAAATTAATATGCTAAAAATTTGAACTTTTACAAAATTTTGTTTGTAAAAAGTTTTTTCTTCCTTTTTAAGTTCAATCAATTTGTCTGACAGCAAAATATCAATAAAGAAATCTCTGGCTACCAAGTTAATCCCTGTGAAGTCCTTTAGGCTGAAGAGGCTTCAGATTAGATTTGTGATAGCTATACACAGAGCTGCCAACTGCTATGAAAAAATCGTACTTTACGAATTACAGCTTTAAACTACGACGCTACGAAAGTGGGTCCAAAAACTAAGATTTTCCGTTTTTTAATTTATAATCCCAAGAATACAAAAAAAAAAAAAAAAAATCATAAACTGCATAAAAACTAAACTGGTAAGTTCAGAAAATCGAACTTCTACACATGTGTTGCCGGTTTAGTTTTCATGCAGTTTATGGGTTCTTCGGCAAAAAAGCGGAAAAACTGCCAAAAATATTGTGAAGAATGTAAAAGCACTTGGACATTTCTTATCTCATTTTTAAAGATGGGTTATGTAAGATGTACTATTTGCAATAGCGATTTTTCAGTTGAACATGGTGGTCATGATGATTGCCTCAAGCATGTTACTTCAAAAAGACATGCTGACCGGGTGAAAAGGTACAGCTAATAATCAAGGATTTATCATCTTAAAACATTCAGTATAAAATCTTTTATTTCGTATTAACATTTTCTGTATCATATTTGAAATTCATTAAGCATCATTATTTTGTTCATTATACTGTTGACAATTCCATCACTGTTTGATTCTGAAGCAGCGTCCCCCCCCCCCCCCCCCCGCAAAATGCAGCTACGATTTTGGGTTCTCAAAAGTTGGTAGCTCTGGCCATACAATATGATAGGATTTTTTTCATAAAAAAAATATATAAAAGAAAAACGCCCAAAAAATACTTCTTTTTTCACAAAAAGAAAAAAGTTTACACAAGTGTCTTTTTTTCACAAATTAAGGACCTGAATAAAAACCTAGATCAACGCCTGCTTTTTACATAGCCAACATTAACACTGACACATTTGCAAAGAATGTGTCAAAGTTAGTGTGGACTAGTGATGGGACATTGATGAGAAAACATCAATTTTCAAAATTAAAACATGGATGGTATCAGTGCTTTGACCAAAAAACACTGATGTTTTGAAACTTAGAACTTTTTAATATATATTTCTGTATAATAAACTCCAAAAAAATGTTTTAATGCTAGAACTAAATAAATAGGAATCAATTTATTAAGTTTGAAGATTTTTGAACAGTCAAAGAAAAGTTAAAAATCAAATTGTAATTAACTATTAACATTCCAAATTAAATAATGCAAAGAGATAAATCACTTATACATTTAAAACATAAAAAACTGAATCATCAACACAAATTGATTGAAATAGTTTTGTAACATTTTTCAATTTCCAACTGAATATTGCAAAAACTGAAAGTAAGTTATTTAATAATTTAATGCAAATCAATTACAGGTATTAATAAACTTTTACAAAGTTGATATCATGCACACAAAAACACACAGAAAATAATAAATAAGAAAGAGAAGAATGAACATAATTCATAATAAATAATTGTTCGAGTATATTTACTTCCAACGGAATTACATAGAAGAATTGTACAAATTATATTTAAAACTTAAATTATATTCAAAGATATTTATAGCGTCCTTGAAAAGCATAATATATTTCAAATGTTATATGGAAGTATTTGATTTTTAAATTTTAATTTTATATGATAGCATAACATGCATGAACATCATCGGTGGGAAAAAATGTGGCGACATCATTACTTTCTGGTACATTTCGTCGGCACCATGATAAACCAACAAATGTGAAAAATCCCCAATCACGTTTTTAAAATTTGATGGTTTGCCCTAGTACTCAAAAAAGACTACCTACTAGTTATAACTACTTCAAACAAGAGTTTTACACTTAAAGTTATCTATAAAAATCAAAACATTGAAAATAACTAAATGCGTCATGTGGAAAAAAAATCATTGTTTTGGCTCTCCTGAAAAGTGCGAGTTTTCTCATTCATTAGTTCACCATAGTGCCGATGAGTCATCCCACTTTGCATGCTCTGTAGCCGAGGAGGAGAAGTGTAGGAGAAAGCATCTTTGTTGTTTAACTCCCCCCATTTCTGGACATTAAATTGCTCATATCCTTGGAAAAAGTTGAATATCATTCTGGCAGTCACCTGTAGTAGGTTATTGAATTGACCATTCACAAATCCAAGCTCCAGTGGGAATTAAAGGTGATTAACTGATTAATATAAAGAGAAAAAAGGCGGCATTATTCAATTGCTGGTGTAGTGGCAATTGAAAATGTAGTGCAGAGCATTGAACATACAGTGTGGTGACGTCAACTGATGACCTTTCTGGTTAGACCACTTTTCTGTGGCTGGGATTTAAAAAAAAAATCATTAAACGACAATCGTCAGTTTTAAAAGTTCAGCGATGGTGAATTTTTGGGTTTTGTAAGTTGTAACAATATATATATATATACTAGCTAAAATACCCGGCGTTGCCTGGGTTAGCTATAATTATGAGAAGCAATCGTTACTTGCATTTGTTTTCTGTTTTAAGTGAAAGAATTTAAAACACACCTTTTTGACGTGATTTAAAATCTAGCTTCTTCCTTACTCATAAAACTAAAGTAGAAGTAAGTAAAAAGAGCAATAATTCATTTAGAAACGAAAACACGAAATTTAAGCATATACAAATTTGAAGAATTTCCGAAATATGAAATTAAACTTCACATGTTTCAAATGATTTATCAGTTAATAATTATTTGTTTTTTTTTTTTTTTTACATGGAGTTTTATCTTCTCTGTATGTCTATTGAAGTATGAACTGATTTAAAAAATGTAGCCGCGCTCCCGTGATCCCCTTAACCTTGCTTTAGTTATTTTGGAAAATTTCAATCATTGTGGGTTCTTGGTGCGATTTAAAATGGTACCGAATTTGCGGGAATCGTTTTGGGATACTTTGGATAATGCTCCCCCTCCTAACTTTGTAAAACGGTATGTTACCAATTTTTGTTGAAGAGATATTGTCGCCAGATGCTGAGATACTTTTGGTCACCATAAAATGGCGCTAAATAATTTCATCCGAAATGTTTCCAAAATAAGTAGTAAAATTTGGCGATGGTTTGAATTTGTGCACAAAGTCACATTAATGGAAGATTTTGTGCTGTTTATGGATTTGACTAATTTAGTTGCTGGATTATTTTACAGTAAAAAAGGTTTTTAAAGATTCTTTAATTGGCGATATTTTGTTTACATGGTGAAAGCTGACAAACATTATTACGTAGTCTTTGGCATCAAAAACCGCGACAGTTGAAAAAACTGCCAAATGCATCCGCTACTGAAATCTTTCTGCATAAATTTTGGCGAGGTTCCTGCTGTTAGATTGGATAATGATTAAGTGTCCAATCAGCACAAATAATTATAAAAAAAAAAAAACATTAGTCACACTAAACTTACATTTAAATGGAAAATAATCAGCCAAATCTAGTTATTATTAGCCAATCTTGGGGAAAAAACGTTACTTTAAGATTTGACTTGAGAAAAGCCTCACAGTCAGACGAAACATAAAAATATTCAAAATTTCTAGCTATCAACTGAGAGTTGAGATGATACACTAAATAATTAATTGGGTGAGGAAAGCCTTCGAACATGGAACAAAAAAAGCTCACATCTCGTTTTTCATACAACTTAGAACTTTCTAACCGATGCCATCTTCAGCAGAAAAATAAGCGCTTTCGATGGACACATAATTTTAACATGTGCACGTATTTTTTCCCCGTCATATTGGGGCATTTATGCGAAAATTTGGACATATTAGAATAAAAAAGGAACTAACAGTCGGATTTTTTTCGAACTGGTCTACAAACCTCCCCAGTACCAAAAAGAACAAACGGTGAAAGTTTAAGCCAAATCTGCCGGGTAGTTTCTGAGATCTTAGGGAACAAATTTACCAAACTCCATTTTTATATATATAGATATATATATATATATATATATATATATATATATTATATGTATATATATATATATACATATTTTTCCAAATGTATGAACAATTACAGGAAGAGTGGATTCAACTTTTGCAATTTTAGATGACTCTTGATGATAAAGAGGGTGTTATTCTGGCGCTACAGTGGGGGGGGGGGGGGGGGGGGGCACTCTCCTGGAAGTTTTCCAAAATTGATGTTGCATATCCAAAAATGATGGATCAGACACTCCATGACAGATATATTTCGGAAACCCTCAAAAATGTATTCAGCTATTCAGCACACATCGAAAATCAGAACTCGAGAATTTTAATGAATCAAATATCCTTCTATACATATCAGATATAGAAGAAAGTAAATATGATTTACAAAACATAATTTAAACACCTTAAAAACAGACTGTTCTAGCTCCATCAACAAAAACCAACATCACTAAAAGTTTTAATAAAAATCATCTAATGATAAATTGTAATAATCAGTTTAAAAATGTTAGAGAAGATGGGAGTAAAGTGAAATGAGAAAAATTCTTCACAAGCTTAAGCTCGTTAATGAAAAAAATATATTAATTGTTAATTGGAGGGATAAAAAATATGTTATTCGCAAACTTCAAAACAAGTTCTTAATAATGTGATAACAAAGTATAGAAGTACAAATATTTCTCTGTACTAATTAAAATGACAGCTGGAAAATGATTGCAAAACAAATTCAAGAAAGAACAAACCCAATGAGTGATTATTCTTGGTTGAGCTTAAGCCAATTTTGAAAAAAAAAAAAAAAAAACTCTTATTCTGTGTGTTTGTGTATTTGTGTCTGCATGTGTTGAAAATCTTTTTTCATATTGAAACTTTGTCCAAAAGGGTAATAAAATTTAAAATGTTTTTTTTTTATCCAACAGTTTATTTATTTGTAACCCAATCAGAAGTCAATTAAAAATAATATTTAAGTTTTCCTTTTACAGATCTATCTCAGATTAACTGAATGTCATTTTTGCTTAGAGTAAAATTAAAAAGGTATTTCAATTTACATCTTTTTTTGACTACAAGTCTAGCTGTTCGATAGTGATTTACTGAGCAGCATAATTGTTCGAGTGCTGAAGAATTTTCTTTTTCTTGTGCTAAAAATGCATAGTTATGTTTTATTTTATTTTATTTTTGAAGAATAACAGAAATGCCTTTAGTTTTACACTAATTATTACACAAAAGGTAATTTTTACCAACAAAAATATTTTTATGTTCACTTAAATTAAATATCTCTGGCTGTGTAGTTATACAGTATTATGCATCATGTTGATCAGCAGTCTTACACATTGTAAAGTGCACACAGTTATTATAGTTTTTTAAACGCAAAAATAGTTCCTCCTGTGAAAAAACAGCCCCAGCTTGCTAAAATTTATGGTAAAGGTGTGATGAAAGATGGAAATGCACAACAAGAGCAAAGACACTACTAAACAAATTTTATTGCAAAGTATTGAACCATCCACCTTTTAGTCCTGGCCTGGAATCATCAGATTTTCCTCCTTTTTCTTAAGCTTAAGAAATATCCTAAAGTGACGGTAAAATGATGACATGGTACAAGAAATTATTACTAACTCTTTGAAGGGTCAAGTGGCAGAATTCTTTGATGAATGATACAAATTCTGGTGCAATGACTTAATACAGGGCTGGATTTAGGAGGGAGCTAGCCAAGGCCCTTTCCCCAAGCAAGAAAGTTGTCAAGGGCTGAGAATTCATCCTAATTCTGTGGGATTTTGTTTTTTAAAACTTGCCAGGAAACTAGAAGGAAGATGGATAAAGTGGCAGTTTCAAGATTTTACACCAATTCAGAAAAATCAAAAGATTTAACACTTTTACCTTTTCAGGGGTCATTTTAGATGCCAATTGGGGTCACTTTATGGCCCCTTCTTAAAACTCATTATTGTAAAAGGGGCTTCTTTACAAAAATTAATATGCTAAAAATTTGAACTTTTACAAAATTTTGTTTGTAAAAAGTTTTTTCTTCCTTTTTAAGTTCAATCAATTTGTCTGACAGCAAAATATCAATAAAGAAATCTCTGGCTACCAAGTTAATCCCTGTGAAGTCCTTTAGGCTGAAGAGGCTTCAGATTAGATTTGTGATAGCTATACACAGAGCTGCCAACTGCTATGAAAAAATCGTACTTTACGAATTACAGCTTTAAACTACGACGCTACGAAAGTGGGTCCAAAAACTAAGATTTTCCGTTTTTTAATTTATAATCCCAAGAATACAAAAAAAAAAAAAAAAAAAAATCATAAACTGCATAAAAACTAAACTGGTAAGTTCAGAAAATCGAACTTCTACACATGTGTTGCCGGTTTAGTTTTCATGCAGTTTATGGGTTCTTCGGCAAAAAAGCGGAAAAACTGCCAAAAATATTGTGAAGAATGTAAAAGCACTTGGACATTTCTTATCTCATTTTTAAAGATGGGTTATGTAAGATGTACTATTTGCAATAGCGATTTTTCAGTTGAACATGGTGGTCATGATGATTGCCTCAAGCATGTTACTTCAAAAAGACATGCTGACCGGGTGAAAAGGTACAGCTAATAATCAAGGATTTATCATCTTAAAACATTCAGTATAAAATCTTTTATTTCGTATTAACATTTTCTGTATCATATTTGAAATTCATTAAGCATCATTATTTTGTTCATTATACTGTTGACAATTCCATCACTGTTTGATTCTGAAGCAGCGTCCCCCCCCCCCCCCCCCCGCAAAATGCAGCTACGATTTTGGGTTCTCAAAAGTTGGTAGCTCTGGCCATACAATATGATAGGATTTTTTTCATAAAAAAAATATATAAAAGAAAAACGCCCAAAAAATACTTCTTTTTTCACAAAAAGAAAAAAGTTTACACAAGTGTCTTTTTTTCACAAATTAAGGACCTGAATAAAAACCTAGATCAACGCCTGCTTTTTACATAGCCAACATTAACACTGACACATTTGCAAAGAATGTGTCAAAGTTAGTGTGGACTAGTGATGGGACATTGATGAGAAAACATCAATTTTCAAAATTAAAACATGGATGGTATCAGTGCTTTGACCAAAAAACACTGATGTTTTGAAACTTAGAACTTTTTAATATATATTTCTGTATAATAAACTCCAAAAAAATGTTTTAATGCTAGAACTAAATAAATAGGAATCAATTTATTAAGTTTGAAGATTTTTGAACAGTCAAAGAAAAGTTAAAAATCAAATTGTAATTAACTATTAACATTCCAAATTAAATAATGCAAAGAGATAAATCACTTATACATTTAAAACATAAAAAACTGAATCATCAACACAAATTGATTGAAATAGTTTTGTAACATTTTTCAATTTCCAACTGAATATTGCAAAAACTGAAAGTAAGTTATTTAATAATTTAATGCAAATCAATTACAGGTATTAATAAACTTTTACAAAGTTGATATCATGCACACAAAAACACACAGAAAATAATAAATAAGAAAGAGAAGAATGAACATAATTCATAATAAATAATTGTTCGAGTATATTTACTTCCAACGGAATTACATAGAAGAATTGTACAAATTATATTTAAAACTTAAATTATATTCAAAGATATTTATAGCGTCCTTGAAAAGCATAATATATTTCAAATGTTATATGGAAGTATTTGATTTTTAAATTTTAATTTTATATGATAGCATAACATGCATGAACATCATCGGTGGGAAAAAATGTGGCGACATCATTACTTTCTGGTACATTTCGTCGGCACCATGATAAACCAACAAATGTGAAAAATCCCCAATCACGTTTTTAAAATTTGATGGTTTGCCCTAGTACTCAAAAAAGACTACCTACTAGTTATAACTACTTCAAACAAGAGTTTTACACTTAAAGTTATCTATAAAAATCAAAACATTGAAAATAACTAAATGCGTCATGTGGAAAAAAAATCATTGTTTTGGCTCTCCTGAAAAGTGCGAGTTTTCTCATTCATTAGTTCACCATAGTGCCGATGAGTCATCCCACTTTGCATGCTCTGTAGCCGAGGAGGAGAAGTGTAGGAGAAAGCATCTTTGTTGTTTAACTCCCCCCATTTCTGGACATTAAATTGCTCATATCCTTGGAAAAAGTTGAATATCATTCTGGCAGTCACCTGTAGTAGGTTATTGAATTGACCATTCACAAATCCAAGCTCCAGTGGGAATTAAAGGTGATTAACTGATTAATATAAAGAGAAAAAAGGCGGCATTATTCAATTGCTGGTGTAGTGGCAATTGAAAATGTAGTGCAGAGCATTGAACATACAGTGTGGTGACGTCAACTGATGACCTTTCTGGTTAGACCACTTTTCTGTGGCTGGGATTTAAAAAAAAAATCATTAAACGACAATCGTCAGTTTTAAAAGTTCAGCGATGGTGAATTTTTGGGTTTTGTAAGTTGTAACAATATATATATATATACTAGCTAAAATACCCGGCGTTGCCTGGGTTAGCTATAATTATGAGAAGCAATCGTTACTTGCATTTGTTTTCTGTTTTAAGTGAAAGAATTTAAAACACACCTTTTTGACGTGATTTAAAATCTAGCTTCTTCCTTACTCATAAAACTAAAGTAGAAGTAAGTAAAAAGAGCAATAATTCATTTAGAAACGAAAACACGAAATTTAAGCATATACAAATTTGAAGAATTTCCGAAATATGAAATTAAACTTCACATGTTTCAAATGATTTATCAGTTAATAATTATTTGTTTTTTTTTTTTTTTTTACATGGAGTTTTATCTTCTCTGTATGTCTATTGAAGTATGAACTGATTTAAAAAATGTAGCCGCGCTCCCGTGATCCCCTTAACCTTGCTTTAGTTATTTTGGAAAATTTCAATCATTGTGGGTTCTTGGTGCGATTTAAAATGGTACCGAATTTGCGGGAATCGTTTTGGGATACTTTGGATAATGCTCCCCCTCCTAACTTTGTAAAACGGTATGTTACCAATTTTTGTTGAAGAGATATTGTCGCCAGATGCTGAGATACTTTTGGTCACCATAAAATGGCGCTAAATAATTTCATCCGAAATGTTTCCAAAATAAGTAGTAAAATTTGGCGATGGTTTGAATTTGTGCACAAAGTCACATTAATGGAAGATTTTGTGCTGTTTATGGATTTGACTAATTTAGTTGCTGGATTATTTTACAGTAAAAAAGGTTTTTAAAGATTCTTTAATTGGCGATATTTTGTTTACATGGTGAAAGCTGACAAACATTATTACGTAGTCTTTGGCATCAAAAACCGCGACAGTTGAAAAAACTGCCAAATGCATCCGCTACTGAAATCTTTCTGCATAAATTTTGGCGAGGTTCCTGCTGTTAGATTGGATAATGATTAAGTGTCCAATCAGCACAAATAATTATAAAAAAAAAAAACATTAGTCACACTAAAGTTACATTTAAATGGAAAATAATCAGCCAAATCTAGTTATTATTAGCCAATCTTGGGGAAAAAACGTTACTTTAAGATTTGACTTGAGAAAAGCCTCACAGTCAGACGAAACATAAAAATATTCAAAATTTCTAGCTATCAACTGAGAGTTGAGATGATACACTAAATAATTAATTGGGTGAGGAAAGCCTTCGAACATGGAACAAAAAAAGCTCACATCTCGTTTTTCATACAACTTAGAACTTTCTAACCGATGCCATCTTCAGCAGAAAAATAAGCGCTTTCGATGGACACATAATTTTAACATGTGCACGTATTTTTTCCCCGTCATATTGGGGCATTTATGCGAAAATTTGGACATATTAGAATAAAAAAGGAACTAACAGTCGGATTTTTTTCGAACTGGTCTACAAACCTCCCCAGTACCAAAAAGAACAAACGGTGAAAGTTTAAGCCAAATCTGCCGGGTAGTTTCTGAGATCTTAGGGAACAAATTTACCAAACTCCATTTTTATATATATAGATATATATATATATATATATATATATATATATATATATATATATATATATATATATATATATTATATGTATATATATATATATACATATTTTTCCAAATGTATGAACAATTACAGGAAGAGTGGATTCAACTTTTGCAATTTTAGATGACTCTTGATGATAAAGAGGGTGTTATTCTGGCGCTACAGTGGGGGGGGGGGGGGCACTCTCCTGGAAGTTTTCCAAAATTGATGTTGCATATCCAAAAATGATGGATCAGACACTCCATGACAGATATATTTCGGAAACCCTCAAAAATGTATTCAGCTATTCAGCACACATCGAAAATCAGAACTCGAGAATTTTAATGAATCAAATATCCTTCTATACATATCAGATATAGAAGAAAGTAAATATGATTTACAAAACATAATTTAAACACCTTAAAAACAGACTGTTCTAGCTCCATCAACAAAAACCAACATCACTAAAAGTTTTAATAAAAATCATCTAATGATAAATTGTAATAATCAGTTTAAAAATGTTAGAGAAGATGGGAGTAAAGTGAAATGAGAAAAATTCTTCACAAGCTTAAGCTCGTTAATGAAAAAAATATATTAATTGTTAATTGGAGGGATAAAAAATATGTTATTCGCAAACTTCAAAACAAGTTCTTAACAATAGTCGAGGTGCTAATGAATCAATGGAAGAATAAAGCATACTGGTTAGAATTATTACAAACAATAAAACATTTTTGACCTCTCTCCCTCTCATCATTTTTACACACGCATTCATCATGCAAAATTGTGCTACTTCCAAAAAAATTATAAAAAATTGAAAAGAAATCAAATCGTCTGATTCAGCTTAGAAACGGACACCAACTCCATGCTGTCTGTGATGTCCCCTTCATTGAAAAAGCGACACGGTCATCAAATTTTGGAAAGAGTACCAGGGCCATCGCTAGGTCAAAAAAAAAAAAAAAAACTGGGGAGGGGGGGAAGTACGCTTTTGGCAGCCCATTAATTGTTTCAAACGCATGTTCCAATATGCAGAGAGAGAGATTTCGCTTCAGGTTTAGCAGGGATAGTAATACTACTAGACCTTAGTACTAGCAATATAAATTTAATCGTAAAAATAATATTCAATCAGAATTACGGGGTGTCGGAGGGCTACCTTCTTGCATTTTTTCAAAATTGAAGACATAAAAATGCAGTTTTAGACTATATTTTAAGTTTGGGAGGAAGGGGGAGAGAAGGTCCAGGATAGCCTCTCACAATAATTTTTCCAAATTTAAGTCAATCATACGTTATATTTAATTACGTTCAGAAGAGAGGGTCCGAGGCTCACCCCCGGGAATTTTCAAGATTTTTATTTGAAAAAGAGTACGACCTATGGTGATGTTAAGGGAGGAAGAAATTCGGGGTCATCGTTCTATAGTTTTTCAAAATACTAACTTCAAGCACGCATTCCAATTGTGAATTATTTGTGATTGTTACACGTAAAGGTAAAAGGGGGTCTGGGAGGTTCTCTCCCGGGAAAAATCTGAAAATTGTAGTTTGAAAATGCAGTTTTAGATTATCTATGGTGATATTAGGGGGGGGGGGAAGAGATGCGCCTCCCCCCCCCGAAACTTTTTGAAATTTTAAAGCCTTAAAAACGCGATTGTAGACTTTTTTCTGTTAAAATTTAATGCACCACCAGTTTTTTGAAATTAAAGCTCTGCAAACGTAATTTAAGCCAACCTTCGATGAAAAGAAGAAGGAGTTTTAACCCGGAAGAACTCGCTGTACTTTTCGTCACACGAACGCTCGTGGGGGGGCTCCGTAGGCCCGGATGGGGTTATTTCAGTAAATTAAGTTTGCAAAATAGAAAAAAAAATGTGTTTTCAACACTGAATTATAAATTGATAAAAAGCCTCTATAATATGTTTTAAAAAGTAAGGTTTAAGAAAGTTTTATGATACATAAATCTAAATCTTCTTCTGAGCATTACTGATGATCGCTTTACTGTTCTGTGTCAACTTCTTCTTCATCATCTTCATTAAGGGAGTTCTCATCAGTTGAAACCTCAACCAACAAGGTCTGCAACCTCTTCATTTCAACTTTGTAGCTTAAATAGCGATGCATTTCACAACCTCTTCCTTCACATTCACAATCTGAAATGAAAAGCGTGAGCTCTCGCTCCGGGCCTCTGAGGCCCGAACCTGAATTTTCTGGGGAAAAGGGGAAATGTACATTCCTGAAAAGCATGTGGTCAGTATGTAGGTCACCTCGAACGCAGCTACTGTGGACCTCATTCATTTCTGTTGAAGGGGTGATTTTTGGCAGCGTAGTTTTGAAATTACCGGGCCTGAGAGGCCCGATGCGAGTTCTCCCGGGTTAAAGGGGCTCGAGACCAGAAATGTTTCGTAATTGAAGCACTAAAAGCGAGACTCAAGACATTTTTCGATGATGTTGGCGAGAGAGCGGGGGGGGGGGGGGGGGGGGGGGGGGGGGGCATACTCTCGAAAAAATTTTGATATTTGAAACCGCAGTTTTAGAAGATTTTTGATGATGTTAATGGGTGGAGAGATTCGGAGTCCTCCCCTGGTAAATTTTCAAAATAGACGATTTTAAATACTGTTAGAGGAGTAGAAGGTTTTGCAGATCTCCCCCGAAAAATTTTCTGAATTGAAGTTTTAACAATGAAATTCTTGAGGATCTTTGGTAATATTCGGAGAACGACAATTTCGGGACTCCCTCAGGGAGTTTTTTTTTTTTTAAATTAAAGTCCAAAAGACGAAATTTATTCGACCTTGAATGATGATGAATGATAATTGAGAGGGCGTTTCTCGGAGGTTACGTTGGGAGTACTCTCACGGCTTTTCGAAATTGCAGTCCTAAATACTTAGGTGTAGGCCATCTTTAATGACGTTAGGGTAAGGGATGGGGTTTAAGAACGTTTTTCCGGGATTTTTTCAAAATCTAAGCTTTAAAAACTCACTTCCAGGCCAGCTTTGGGGATGTAAAAAAAAGGGTTTGGAGTTCCCCACTCTTCCTTTCAGTTTGGCTACGTCCCTCTTATCTTCATTGTAAATTTCAATTATTGATAAACATATTGTGGTAATTTTTTTTCTCCAATTTTCCTGTGCCAAATACGATTATCTGCTTGGATTTTCCATAACAAAGTTTTCAATTTCTCGCCTAATATTTTTGTTTTCTTGCAATACAAGCGTTTGCGGCCTTTGAAAAAGGACTTTTAACATTTTGAACGGATGTGGTACTTTTCTGCGATACCTTAGGTCACTATTCCACTTTATTTTATTTTAAATATGCCACCTGCATCTCATGATCAAACTTTGATTTACTTACGATTTTTACATTCAAAGCATTTAGAACTTTTGTTGTGAGTATTCATTACAATATTTTGAATCTCTCTTTGCATTTAACTGTTTTTTTTTTCTCTCTCTCTCTCTATTTCAAATTTATTTCGGCGACCAATACATTTTTCTCCACTTAGCTATGATTTTCAGGACAACACATTTTTCATCAAAAATAAAAGTATATACAAATGGGAATGTTTTGGCGACCCCTATCCTATGGGCTGTCCTATTTATTTATGTATTTTTATTTATTTATTTTTTTTTAACTGCAGAAGCATGAAGCATGGTCTTGTGTAACCAAGGTCGCCGAGAGACAAGGCGTGCAACATGTTAGTTTGGTCGCCTGTCCTTCCTTCCGTTATTCAAATTTTACTCTATGCACAATACTTTAATTCGAGCCGAGCCCATAGTTTCTGATTAGGCAGACATACGCACTCTGCGGCCTGGTGAAGAGTGTACTGAACTGAATACTTTTTTTGTGTTAGTAAAAATGCTTGAAGGGTACATTTTTGCGGCCCTTACTTAGATACTCTTGATAAAAGAGAATCATAGATGTTCCTAAATTGTATTTTAAGATTACATTTTCTATTCAAATTTGACAGAGAAAATACTTTTTGTCACTATTATTTCACTCGTTCATTTATAATTACTATTTTAATTTTTTCAAACAACGAAGAGTTTTCCTTTTTCTTCGTTAGTTGCATTGCTAAAGTGAAATTGGCGGCTGCACTTCTGAAGAACGGGGAGGGGGGGGGGTTGCTACAGCGACGGCTTTGAAGAGTACCCGGAAAAAGTATTATTAATGCATCTATTTCATGTTGAATGAGCTTAAATATTTTTTCTTTCCAAAATTCAAAAATTTCATGTTCTAAGTTTAAAAAAATCTTCTTTAAAAAAGAATCCCCCCCAAAAATTTTGATGGCGCAACTTGCGCCATAATCCCCCCCTGTGGGCACCCCTGAGTCTATTTCCACAAGTGGCTGAACAGCTGAACTGTCAGCTAGGTGGCATTGTGGTAAGGTTTTGGCCTTCTGCGCCATAGTCCCAGGTTCTCATCCAAGGTGGCAGATTTTCGAGAAGCAGAAAATTGTTAGCACCCATGTCGTATGATTATGGGACATGTAAAAGATCTTTTCAGCGCTAGTTTGGTTTGGAATGCCCTGGGCAATATTAAAGCCCTAGTGCAGTTTTGCATCGATGAGAACACAAGGTGCATCCAGAGAGTGGAAACAGGGTGTCAAAATTATCTGTGCCATTGACATCCATGCCTGAATGGTGGCACATGAAAGACTGGATTCCATATCGTGGGATTAAACAAGGTCTGCGAAAGGCTAAGGTTCCTAATGATGCCCCATTAGAAAGAAAAAAAACTTCTATAGACAGCTAACAATGAAAAAATCTATTCTCAGTGTAATTGATCTCTCAATAACTAATTAATAATAAAACTTTCATCATATCTGTAAACAGTAAACATATTCACATTTTTTAAGCATATTTTTGGTTCAAATATAAAACATTGATGTAAGGAAAACATTGTCCCTCAAAGATCGATCGTAAAAACATCGACATCAATGTCGCACCACTAATATAGGTAAAAAGGCAATAAAATATGCACATTTTAGTTTGTGATACAATTTTAACTAAATAATAAAGTTTCTGTTCCTTCAACATAAAGCAGTTCATATTGAAAAAAATGATCTTGTAAGTACATTGATGTAAAGTTACTTACAAATGCAGTAGACGGAAATTTGCGTTGAATTGATGATGAAATTTCAGACACATGCAGGTTTTCAAATTGCTGTGTAATTTCATTCACATTATGATAATGCTGTATTTTTGCTATCTTTGGGATGATATGCACTTGAAAATTTGAGTGAATTTTAGGTTTATGTTCCTGAAAAAAAAAATATCTACATAATATTAAAACTCTCAAGAATAGTTTTACAAAATAAATTAAGTGTGTGGTGCAAAATAAACTGAAAATTATGTAGAACAATCACAATACTCCTGAGCATTTAAGAACAATTCATTAACAATTGTAAAAAGAAATTTTTTAAAAATGTTAGTTATTGCAGAAAATGGAATTTATGATAAGCTGGAAGTTTTAACTATATGTTGCAAGTATTATTTCAAGTAACATCTGCTCAGAAATCAGAGACATAGCAAAGGAGATAGATAGGACTAGAACCTTCCCTGTGTAGAAATTAAATTCAGAAGAAAACAGTACAGCACAAATCAGAAAAAATAATTTTTATGTGTCTAATACTCTTCCTATAGATAAATATACCTATTTAACTATTTCTCTCCATCTATTTATCCATCTACTTATATTTTCCTATTTTTATCAATCTATCTATCGATTTATGCATATATATATATATATACAGTCGAGCCTCCATATATCAAACTTCCCCATATCAAAATTATCTATATATCGAAATCCCATTAAATTTCCATGTTCATTACATAGAAAAATTGTTTCTGTATATCGAAAAAATCTCAATATATTGAAATTTTTTTCGAGACATTTGTAGATTTTTTTTCTACTTTAGACTGTTTGTCTCATTAAAAATGGAGGTTAGGGGAAAAAATTACGTTTACTAAAGGTTGCTAAGAAAATCATCAGAAATCTGGGTTTGAGGGGTGTGTAGATAGGTCGTTGTTCTGTTCTGGAGTTCTTAAATTCCCTCAAGTTCATTTCAAATATTAGTTGTAACCAGTAACACTGTAAAATTAGTTTCAAGTTATCCTTTTTGTCTGTTGATTATCATTTCTAGTCTTTTTAGCTTCAGTAAAAATCATTCAAGTTAAGTAGATTGATTTTTTACTTTTCTCTTGGTTTCATTGTCAAAGCGAAAATCTCCTCATGTTGCGAATCAAGTGTAACTGCCGAAGAATGAAAGATGTATAAAGGCACAAAAATGTGTAATTTCTGTTAATTTTTCAGTTATTAACTTTTGGTTAATCTGATGCTCATATAAATTAGAAATTGGGTTTCATTCACGAAAATCAGCTTTAATTTTAATGTTTCAGGAGAGTTTTATGATAAAATAAGATCGTTTCTATATATCAAAATTTCTATATATCGATTTTTTCCCCGGCAATTTGCTACTTCAATTTATGGAAGTCCGACTGTATATATATCATCACCTCAGAGCAACAGTATGATACTAATCCTAGGAATAACACTAAGATATCCTACTGTTGCTTTGAGGCGACGATATACACAAGGGCACCCATATAGGGGGCAAGGGGGGGCTTGAGCCCCTTTGCCCCCTTTAGAAATTAGAACTTTCTTGCTTTTAATACTTTTTTCTTTGCAAAAATGTAAAAACATTTGTTCACCAGCCATTAATGAATAAGTAATCGAAAATGTCAAATTTTAATGACTCTAATCTGCCCTGAAATCTGTTTCCATGGTTAAAATATCTGAGCCCCCCCTTTACAATTTTGCATATGGGCGCCCATGGATATACATATATATATGTAAAGAGATATATATATATATGTAAATCAATAGATAGATTGATAGAAATATGCAAATATAAGTAGATGGATAAATAAATATGCATATATCCATTTATGTGTCTATTAATTTATCATTTTTTTATCTATTGCTCTATCTATTTGTACCTACCTATTTATATCTATCTATATGGGTTTTTAAAAAAATTACCCCCCTCCCCCCATTAAAAAATTTCTCGCTCCTGCACCACTAGAAACATCATAATTTATTTGTTCCATTAACAGCATCTCTCCCTCCACCCTCCCTTACAGGACTGTCATTTCAAATTTTTTGCCTTGGGGTACCAAATAGTGTATGCATTTTCTATAGATAAGCAACAAAAACCAAGCTCAGATACTTGTACTTCTCAAATCAGTGACAGGGGGGAATTGGCTCCTCCTCAAAATGATGGGCCAAAATGATCAGGAGGGCATATAATATGTTGTTATTTAAAGATTTGTAAACCTACAGCTGCTTCAATTTGACACAAAACAAGAATCATAACTTGAAGTAAAAATGAATAAAAGCAACAAACTGTTATTATTATTTACAAAATTATCCAAACTTAAGAAATGAAATATATAAAAATAGCAAAAATACCCGGCGTTGCCTGGGTTAGCAATAATTATGAGAAACAATCGTTACTTGCATTTGTTTTCTGTTTTAAGTGAAAGAACTTAAAACACACCTTTTTGACGTGACTTAAAATCTAGCTTCTTCCTTACTCATAAAACTAAAGTAGCAGTAAGTAAAAAGAGCAAAGTAGAATTCATTTAGAAACGAAAACACGAAATTTAAACGTATACAAATTTGAAGAATTTCCGAAATATGAAATTAAACTTCACATGTTTAAAATGATTTATCAGTTAATACTTTTTTTTTTGTTACATGGAGTCTTACCTTCTCTGTATGTCTATTGAAGAACGAACTGTTTAAAAAAATGTAGCCGCGCGCCCGTGATCCCCTTAAACTTGCTTTAGTTATTTTGGAAAATTTCAATTATTGTGGGTTCTTGGTGCGATTAAAAATATTACCGAATTTGCGGAAATCGTTTTCGGATACCTTGGATAATGCTCCCCCTCCTTACTTTGTAAAACGGTATGTTACTAATTTTTGTTAAAGAGATATTGTCGCCATATGCTAAAATACTTTTGGTCACCATAAAATGGCGCTAAACAATTTCATCCGTAATGTTTCCAAAATAAGTAGTAAAATTTGGCGTTGGTTTGAATTTGTGCACAAAGTCACATTAATGGAAGTTTTTGTGCTGTTTATGGATTTGCCTAATTTAGTTGCTGGATTATTTTACAGTAAAAAAAAGTTTTTAAAGATTCTTTGATTGGCGATATTTTGTTTACATTCTGAAAGCTGACAAACATTATTACATAGTCTTTGGCTTCAAAAACCGCGACAGTTGAAAAAACTGCCAAATGCATCCGCTACTGAAATCTTTCTACATAAATTTTGGCGAGGTTTCTGCTGTTAGATTGGATAATGATTAAGTGTCTAATCAGCACAAATAATTATTAAAAAAAACCCAGTAATTACAATTGAAGTTCCGTTTAAATGGAAAATGATCAGCCAAATCTAGTTATTATTAGCCAATCTTGGGGAAAAAACGTTACTTTAAGATTTGACTTGAGAAAAGCCTCAAACAGTCAGACGAAACACAAAAATATTCAACAATTCTAGCTTTGAACTGGGAGTTGAGATGATACACTAAAAAATGAATTGTATTGAGGAAAGCCTTCGAACATGGAACAAAAAAAGCCCATTACTCGATTTTCATACAACTTAGAACTTTCTAACAGATGCCATCTTCAGCAGAAAAATAAGCGCTTTCGATGGACACATAATTTTAATATGTGCACGTATTTTTTAATCGTCATATTGGGGCATTTATGCGAAAATTTGGACAAATTGGAATAAAAAAGGAACTATCAATCGGATTTTTATCGAACTGGTCTACAAACCTCCCCAGTACCAAAAAGAACAAACGGTGAAAGTTTCAGCCAAATCTGCCGGGTAGTTTCTGAGATCTTAGGAAACAAATTTACCAAAGTCCATTTTTATATATATAGACAAGGAAGTTTTTATCATTGAGTTCACTGTTAATTCAACAGAAGTTTTGAAGAAATAACATATTAAGAGAACATGTTTATGATTATCATGTGTTGGTTCCATAAACTAATTTGCATCCTCAAGATTTTGATTCCTTAATCATAAAACCTTGTTCAAGAATTTCCAAAGATAACTAACTGATAACATTACAGTTGATTAGTTATTCAAAAGTACTCCAGAGTTATTCAAATATTCTTAGAAATTACAGTATCAGATACAAAAAGTCTCAACTATAAATGATGTAATATTTAGAGAAATAAACAATCCCAATCTAATTACCAACACCAGCCCAACACAGAGGAATACGTTACAAAAACCTGAAAATCTGTTTTAAAAAATCAGTACACTAAAAAAAATTCCTGAGTTTTTTACCATAAAAGGTATTGGCACCCATATGTTGGCAGTACATTCTACAGTAAAATCCTAATTTAGTGTAAAGAAAGTAAGAACGCTGTGGCTAGTTGGGCTGAATAGAAAAATGAGATGCAAGCAGTGGGGCTGAATTCCATTCTCTTTGTTCAGAGAGCAGCGCTCTTCACCACTATACTACTGTACTATAAGCGCAAAAGTCGTATCTGCAGCTGAGTTTAAAATGAGAAATTCTAGTTCGAAGTTTTGCGCCTCCATGCACTTGAATCAGATGCACCTTTTTTTTATTTTAAATAATATATTTCCTATCAATAAATGATCATAAAACATTACGTTCAGGTGAAATATGTGACAAAGAACCACCTTGTGATCGCAACTCAATTTTGATAAAAAATGCACATACGACTTTTGTGCTTAGCTCAGCAATATACTCAATAGGACTCAAGAGGAGAAAGGGAAGGCAAAATAAATGCTTTGCACCATTAATCTTGTGAAAAACCAAATGGTGCTGCAATCATTTAGACCATTTATTAACACTGTAGGTTAATCATTTGAAAATACCAACAAACAAGAAATGATTCTGTTTTAAGGAAAATATTTGTACACAAAACATCTAATACTTACATCATCTTGACTTTTATGTTTTATAGGAGATGAATTTTCTTCTTCACTGTCTTGTGACTGAATACTCTGTTTAAAAAAAAAGAAGTTCGTAAGTTATATTTTAAGCAAAGATGGAACAATTCTGAAGAAAAATTTAACGAATAAAACTTCTCTTCTATCTTTCCATTATATTAGTATTTTAATTACAGTCAACTGTCGATGATTCGAAGTCCCAACAGACTGGCCAAAACCTTCGAGCTATGGGAAGTTTTGACAGCCTTCTCAAGAGTTGAGGAGCCAATGAAAACTTTGGCACAAAGAAGCATTTGAGTTAGGGCTTCGAGTTATCTAGAGTTGATTGCAATTATATTTGATGTTAGGGTAGATAAATACTTCTTTTTTTACACAAAACTAGTTCATGCACTACATACAAGTCTACTTTCTTCGCCTTCTAGTTAGCATTATTATTTAAATTTATTTTATTTATAATTTTTATTTATTTCTTTGGTTATACAATTTATAAGAAACAGCAAGTTTGATAAGATATGCATGTATTGATGACCAATTAGTTAACAATCTTCACCCATTCTTCTGCACTATAAAAGCAAAAACATTCATAATGATAATCAGGGGTCAGTCCGGGATTTTTCACAGGGTTCGTTTTTTGTGAAAAATCAATTAATTTTGTGAAAAGTCGAATAATTCTGCAAAAAAAATGTAAAAATGAAATTTTAAAATTTTGAGATGGCACAAACTGTATCATTGACACGTAAAGTTGAGTGTTTTCCCTCTTTTCGGTTGCGAATATCATTCTTGAGTGTTTTTCAAGTATTCTGAGAAGTGGGAGGGGAGGGAGACACCATTGCTCTAAGGGAGATGGGCACCCTTCAAGTACCAATATTTATTTACCATTCAACATTATATTAAATTTTCTAGAAAAGTTATATGTTGTAAAGTATTTAAAATAATTGTAACAAAGAAATTCAGGCAGGGGTTCAGCATTTAACTTTTTGACCCAAGATACTGTTAAAGAGCACAGAATTTCGTTTAAAACTTAAAAACTCCGTGATTTTTGCAAAAATAAAAAAATATTTTATTTGTTTTCCTCTTAACAAAGCGTACTAATCATCGAAAACTCAGATTCCCATAGCGGATGTAAAGAGATCACAATCCTCAAAGTGAAGGCATCAAAAGTATAAAAACGACTTGTAAAATAAATATTTTTGATAAAATTACTTTGGAATTGTTTTTTAGAGTCCAATACTAAACATATCATTAATATTTGGACACAGTTGAAGCAAAATAAATAAATAAATAAAATAAAAAATAAACCATTGATTCAGCATTTTAATTTTTGACTCGTAAAAGAAAATGGAATTCCACTTTATATTTGTAACAACGCTTATTTCAAGTTTTACAGAGACTTTTTATTTATTTGCATCCCATTAAAGCAAAGTTAACTTCAAAAAAGAATAAAATATGATTCTCATATCGGATGTAAAAGATGGCGTTTTTCAAAATGAAGGCATTTAAAGAAAAAAATGGTAAATAAGTGTTTATTAAAAGTTTATTATGCTTTTTAGCATTGAAAAATCAAACCCATATAACTTTCTGCCAAAATAACAGGTTATCCCAAAATAACAGTAGGCCTATTCAGAGAAGGTTGATGCTTTTTCAGTTTCAGAGAAGTTTACAACAACACTGCTGCATAAAACAACAAGCAAATTTATACACCAAACTGATTTTCAGCTGTTAATTTCTTTTAAAGAAAGCAACAACAAGCAATATATTTATTTGGCAGTAGTAGTAATTTATCGCTTGCAGGAGCATCACAAGAATGCCGATTTTTTTCCGCAAAATTAGCAGATATTGTATAAGTTGATCCCTCTAATTCAACTTTAAAAAAGGTTCCAACATTATCCTTTTGGTACACAAAAATATAATGAATTTTTTAAGAATAATCACACTACCTCCATGATTTATAAGGTTTGTCAATACAGTATGGCAACACTTAAGTTGCAGTGTGGTAGTTTGGCATCACTTCAGTTGTAGTGGTGTGTTATCGAGACGTGTGGATATGCCATGTGCTGTTCTTTCTTTTTCTCCTTAATAAAACTCTAATCTAATAAGCATCGGCCTCTGATCTTATTTAATCTTTACAGCAGAGCGTGGTTCTGATATTGAACACGTTGAATTTAAGTATTTATAGTGATTGTAATTTGTTCTGAGAATAAATATTGAAATGGCAGCACGTGATGATAACACCAAGTACAGTATTGAGGCGTTTAGCGGTAAGAACTTTGCTTTATTTAAGCGTCGTGTAGAAGCAATTTTTGCAGCAAAAGAAATTGATAAGTATTTAGAAAGTGAAGCTAGTGAAAAAGAAAATGCTGAGATCAAAGATGCAAGAAAGGCTTACGCTCTACTGCTGACTCTTCTGGATGATTCTATATTGGCAACTATGGCGACAGAATCATCTGCTTGTCAAATATGGACTAGCTTAAAGCAGAAATATTTGAAGATAAGTGCTGTAAGTCAAATCTTAGTTCGAAAGAAGCTTGCGACCATGAAGAAACGCCGTGATTGGAGTATGCAGCAGCATATTAATGAACTGTTAGCCGTTATAAATGAATTGCGGTTATCAGGTGCAGAAGTAAAAGATATGGATGTAGTCATTTATATATTGATGTCACTACCTGCGGAATACGATATCATTAAATCAACTATAGAGAATCAACCAAACGAAACTCTGACGTTGGACTTTGTTATGCAAAGACTTTTGAATGCTGAAGAATTGAAATGCGAGAAAAATTCTGACAATGTTCGTGCCCCTGTCTCAAGTGACAATACTGCTTTTAGTGCTGATAAGCGTGATGTTATCTGCTTCAAATGCAAAAACAAAGGTCATATTGCCAACTTCTGCAAACAAAAATTAGTCTGTTTTGGTTGTGGACGCCCAGGGCATCTTAAGAAAGATTGCAGATTTAAACCGAAATCAGACTTTAAAGAATCAGCAGCAGTAACATTCATGGTTGGTGAGTCTGCGGAGAATTTTATTCTGGATTCTGGAGCATCCACACACATGTGTAATAATGGTGAGTGGTTTGAAGAAATTAAACCTTTTTCTGGAACTGTTGCATGTGCCTCCAAAAAGGAAGTTTTGAAGGTGAATGGTATCGGTACTATAGCTGAAACTTTACATGGTAGAAAAATCATTCTCACAGATGTTCTGTATGTGCCTGAGTTGAATGGTCAACTGATATCTGTTAAAAATATTCAGAAGGCTGGCTACAGTGTGATTTTTAAGAATGATGTAGCTGTTATTGAGAAGAACAAGGAAAATTTTGAATTTGCTAGACTTAATGAGAAAGGACAGTATGTGAGTCAGTTTGAACCTATTAAAGCTTCAACTTATACTGCTAATCACAATGCAGTATTATGGCACAGACGTTTGGGTCATCCATCTGACAAAGTTCTGAAACAAATGGGCTTGCCAGTTTCTGAGTCAATGTCAAGTTTCTGTGAGGAGTGTGTCACAGCAAAGCATTCCAATACTCCAATGAGCAAGGGCCCCAGAAGTAGAGAGCATTTGCCAATGAGAATGGTTCACACTGATATTTGTGGTCCCATTGATCCACCTACTCTGAAGGGCGAAAAATATTTCCTTACCATTATTGATGATTGCTCAAGATTCTGTGAAGTACACTTGCTAAAACATAAAAGTGACATTTTTGAAGTATTCAAATCGTTCATAAAGCAAAATCCTGATCTCTACAAAATCCGATGTGATAACGCCAAAGAATATGTATGTGGTGAACTTTCCCGTTACTGCAAGAGAAGTGGTATCATGATAGATCCTGCCCCACCATACTCGCCTCCTTTGAATGGTGTGGCAGAGAGAGCAAACAGGTATCTTTTAGAGAAGGCTCGAGCTCTCATATATGAAGCTAGACTCCCTAAATCCTATTGGGGATATGCCGTACAGACAGCTGCATATCTAAAGAATCGCATTCCAAACCAGACTGTTGGAATCTGCCTTTTGAGTTGAAGTATGGTAAGCCACCTGATTTGAACATTATCAAAGTTTTTGGTTGTGATACTTACATGAGAACACCTGACAACTTAAGGAAGAAGCTCGATCCAAAATCCAAAAAGATGATCTTTGTAGGATACTCTACTATGGGTTATCGTCTATTAGACCCAGTCACAAATCGTGATGTGGTATCTCGAAATGTGCATTTTAATGAAGAAAAGAAGAAATGTATCCCAATTCAAGATAGCTTCTCTATAGAAAATGAAGATTTTACCAGTGAAAGAAACTCTGATCAAAGTGATGTGGAATCTAAAAATGAAGAAAGTGCTAGACCAAAAAGAACTGTTAAATTACCTGCCAAATTTGATGACTATTATGTGTATGAAGCTAACATGACAACCCTCGACTCTGTATCATTTGAGGATATAGAAAAATTGTCAGAAGAAGAACAAGTTCTGTGGCGGAAAGCCATGAATGAGGAAATGGAGTCTCTCAATAAAAATGAAGTGTGGAAGCTGGTTGAGTTGCCAAAGGATGAAAAGCTTATATCATGCAAGTGGGTGCTGCGCATCAAACGAAATAATGTGTACAGAGCTAGGCTGGTTGCTCGTGGCTTTGAACAGAAGCTGGGCATTGATTATTTTGAGACCTATGCTCCTGTGATAAGTACCTCATCACTTCGACTTGTGCTAGCAATTATTATACAAAAGAATTTTGCAATCTATGCACTAGATGTGAAAACTGCTTTCCTAAATGGTGAGCTTCAAGAGAAAATCTACATGCAGCAACCAATGGGTTATGATGATGATAGTGGTCGTGTGTGCATGCTTCTTAAAAGTCTTTATGGACTAAAACAAGCACCCAGGCAATGGTTTCAACGATTTACCAACTTTATCATCAATTGAAACTTCCAACAGTTAAATTGTGAGGCTTGTATATTTCTGAGAAAATCTAAAGAGAAAGAAATCTTTATTGTGCTGTATGTGGATGATTTACTCATTGCCGGTTCTGATGATTCTGAGGTAAGAGTGGTGATTCAACTACTTAGAAATGAGTTTGAGATGTCCAAGGCTGAAACTGCAAATGATTTTCTTGGAATAAGTTTAGAATATTCTGATGGAAGGCTTTCTTTGAGCCAAAAGGCCTATGTTGAGAAAATCATAAATAAATTCAGGATGGTAGACTGTAAGCCATCTGATACTCCTTTAGTGCCTAAGTCAACATCAGCAAATTTTGTGAATGGTGAAAAATTTCATGGTCCCTATCGTGAACTTGTTGGTGCTTTACTTTATTTGGCAATGACAACTCGCCCTGACATTTTATATTCTGTAAACTGTTTAAGCCAAATTCAAGAACAACCCACTAATAGTGCTTGGGCAGGTCTAAAAAGAATTCTTCGATATTTGAATGGGACTTCTGAACTCAAGTTATTATTTTGTAAATCTTGTGTTGATAATATTGTTATTGATGTATATGCTGATGCAGATTGGGGGGCAGACACACATGATAGAAAATCTATTTCTGGGTATATAATTTTCTTTAATAATTGTCCTGTAATTTGGTCTGTCAAAAAGCAAACAGCTATCGCTCTGTCCTCTACTGAGGCAGAGATTTTGGCTCTGGCAAGAGCTATTCAGGATCTAATTGTTCTCTACAATATAACAAAAGAAATTTTAGAAATAGATAACATTGATATTTCAGTTTATGAAGATAATCAGTCTGCAATTAAAGCTGTATTAAATGAAAATAACTGTGCTAGACTGAAGCATTTGGATATTAAGTTAAAATATGTTAGGGACATCATAAAATTGTATAATGTGAATCTTAACTATGTATCTACTGAAAATCAGTTAGCTGACATGTTTACTAAGTGTCTACCAAAACCTAGATTATGTTATTTAAGAGATAAATGTAAACTAATATGTGATTAAGGGAGGGTGTTAAGAATAATCACACTACCTCCATGATTTATAAGGTTTGTCAATCCAGTATGGCAACACTTAAGTTGCAGTGTGGTAGTTTGGCATCACTTCAGTTGTAGTGGTGTGTTATCTAGACGTGTGGACATGCCATGTGCTGTTCTTTCTTTTTCTCCTTAATAAAACTCTAATCTAATAAGCATCGGCCTCTGATCTTATTTAATCTTTTACAGAATTATTTTGATTTGAGATTTGCTCTTTCAATAAACAATTTGTGAAAGATCCGTTTTTGTTTATCAGAATTTTGTGAAAGGTCCATTTTGGTTAGTCAGATTTTTGTGAAGGGTCTGATAACGGACCCAAATTTCCTCTGGCCAGACCCCTGATAGTGTATTTATAAAATTCTAAACTGCAAAAATAAACTGTATTGTTAAAAGAATTAATTGTCTTGTGTTTTTAAACATTCTTATGGGGGCTTTGATGGAAGGGCACTGTGACCTCACTTAGATTTCCTAATTCGAAAAATTTTGTCTGACGACTCGGCAAAATTATCATTATTCGGCAAATTAAGAATTTCCGCTCTCCCCAAAATGTAAGTTTGGGGTGCCCGTGTCCTCGCAAATTCCATTTACATTCACTAAGTGACTAAGTCATTTTTTCATTTTTATTACAAATTTTAGAAACTATTTTTGTTCAGCTAAATTTTACAAAATTTAATTGTTAAGTTTTCAAAAAAATTAATTTGTTTTTCGTAAAATTTGCCTAAAGAGACATTTGTAAAAATGCCTGGAATAACAGGGTAGTAGATTAACGAGAATAGCATTTTGATTTTGTATTTGCTTTTCACTTTGTCACCTATTCCTTATTACTAGAACAACATACCTCCTTCAAGTTTCTGCCTTAAAAACAAAGCTGAGGCATATTTGTCCCAGAAATGTTTCTCTTTTTTCATGAGAGAGCAAGGGCGCCCATATAAAGGGCAAGGAAAGGGGGGGGGCGAGCCCCCCCCCCCTAAAAATTAGAACTTTCTTGCTTTTAGTACTTTTTTCTTTGCAAATATGTAAAAAACATTTCTTCTCCAGCAACTAATGAATAAGTTATTAAAAATATCAAATTTTAACAACTCTAATCTGTACTGAAATTGGTTTCCATGGGGAAAATATCTGAGCCCTCCCTTAAAATTTTGCATATGGGTGCCCTTGTGCAGTGGCGGATGGGCCCGGCGGGCAGCCGGGCAAATGCCCGGTAGGCCGCCTCTGTTGGGGCCGCATTGAATCTTTCAATTAAATAGTACAAAAAAAAAATATTTCTTTTCTTTCCTTTTTTTTCCTAATTAAAAAAAATATATCTCTGAAAATTTCATAATAACCCGGTATATTTCTAAACGACTTATAAGAAAATCGCTGCTAGAAAATTAATGGTTACAAAATTTAAAAAAAAAAAAAAAAAAAACTCCGCAAACTTATGCTGTGAGCAATCAGATATTTTACTGTGTGTCTGTAAATTCATCAGTCGGCCGATAACTTCGTTGCATAACTGTCCAGGACCTTCTATTACCCTAACAGCTGCCTGTAATAATAGTCTGTAGGGGACAATGAACATGTTAAGGCAGGGCCGTCGCCAGGGGAGGCGTAGAACCGAAGCTGCCAATTTTAATTTAGGGATGAAAAAAATTAAAAAAAAAAGAAAACGTTCTCAGTATTTAAAAAAAAAATAGCAGTAACATAATACCAAGTGGAATTCCCGTAACAAAAAGTATTTTTTCAGCAAAATTTTGAAAGAAAATGCTACCCTTGAATATTAAACAATTAAACCTTTGAATATTATTTAGGAACATCCACGGTTCTTTATTATAATTTACCCAAATAAAAGCAGCTGAAATTTTTTGGGACATTCTGACAGATTAAGAAAAAAATTTTCAACGAAAAAAGTATTCAGTACATATTGCAAACCTATGACATGTTTCAACTTAGTACAATAAATGAATAGTTTAATAACTATGGCGGTTTAATAGGGACATGCCTTAAACAGAAGATAAAAAGTTAAAGTGCAGTAGGGGAGATTTAAAATATTGTAATGAATACCAAGCGTTTGAATGCATAAATCGAAAATACAATAAAACTTTATTAAGATATTCTAGCTGGTGGATATTTAAAGTAAAATAAAGTTAGAAGAAGACCTACGGTGCCACTGAAAAGTATCACATCAGTCCAAAATGTTAAAAGATTATTTTATCGAATCGCAAACACTTTAATTTCAAACAAATTCAAACAACAGGTTGGAAATTGAATTTTCACTATGAAAAAAACCAAAGAACTAAAATGGTTTTGGAAAAGAAATACTGCGGGGAGGTTTTTCCATAACATTTGTATCAATACTTTAATAAAATGATAGGGAGTCAGCAAAGAATGCGGAAGGAAGAAAGATCCTCGAGCCCTACCATTCATTTTACACCTCCAAGGTAGATTAAAAACGAGTTTTAAAACTTTTTATCGTTACCGAAGATGGCCTATTTTCTTGTATTTAGGACTTAAAATTCAAAAAGCTTCCAGGAGAGTGATCACCCAAATCCTGCAGAAGCACCTCCACCCCATCTTTAAGGATAATTTAAAATTTAGATTTTAGGACTAAATTTAGAAAAATTTCAGAGGTCATCGAATCTCTCTTCCCCCTTGTATCACCAAAGATGGTCTGAAATTTCATGTTTAGGGCTACAATTCCGAAAAGATTTCTAAGAAGAGCCCTCGAACCCTTGGTAACAGGGGCGGCAAATAGGGGGGTCGAGAGGGGGCAGTTGCACCCCCAAATTTTTTCAGAGGAATGATAAAAAATGAGCAAATTCAATATACGTAAATCGCAAATCTATGTTCAAGAAAACCAATCCTGCTGGTTCTCCGTAATGGTTGATGAAACTCGACAAAGAATCACGGTTAATTTTAAGTAAGACATAGTTTCCTCACATAAATTTTTTCTTGTGTGCTCTGTGTAACGATGGTTATGAGAGAGAGGCCCGTGCAGTGGTGTGGCTGCATGATTTTCACAAGAAAATGCCTTGGTATCTTACATTGATTGTTACGCTCATATTTTAAGTGTGTCTATTTAATGAGTGTTCATTAGTTTCTTCTGTTAGAAACACATTTCAGCTGTTCAATGCATAGTATACTTCCATAGATACGCCTTAAAAAATACATACTATTTTTGAAAAAATATCTCACATCAATAAATATCTTTTCTAGGGGCTCTTTAACTATGCAATCTCCCCCCCCCCATGTCATAATTACTTGCTATTAGCCAATATGTTTTTGTTCCATACAAAGGTAATTCATATTTAAAAAACTCGACCCCCCGAATGAAATGCTGAAATGCCGCCCCTGCTTGGTAACATCAGTGAATATCATCTACGACTGTGTTTTAGAATTCAAATTTCGAAAAATTACTGAAGACAGGTCTCAGAACAGCTTTACCGACTAAAATTACCAAAGATCGTCAAAAATTGCGTTTTAAAAGCTAACTTCGAAAAAATTTCGCGCCCAACACGCTCGCCCGTCCCCCTCACGTCATTGAAAGTCGACGAAAATAACGTTTTTTAGCTTCAATTTCCAAGAATTGTCGGTCCCCTTTTACGTTATTAAAGAAGACCTACAATCCTTTTCTTTAGATTTCAGTTACGAAACAATTCCTGGAGAACACCCTCGAGTCTTTTTCCCTTACATTACCTAAGATCATCTAGAATGCATTTTTAAGACAACTAATTAAAAAAAATTCCCGGAGGGGGGGATCGGATCTTTGTTATCATTAACATTGTCAAAGATAGTTAAAAAACGTTCATTGAAAATATACATTTTCTTTTCAAGCGATATCGCGTGAAAAGTTCCCCATCACACACACACAACCGTTATTGCACATAAGAGTTTGAGATACTTGGGGGGATGGGGAGATATCTATCGGTAACAAACTTGTTGAAGAACTTCAGTTTCAAAAAACATCACCCCCCCCCCCCCAAAGAGTGTCAATTGTCACCTAAATTAGGCGCATCGGGAACTTTGATTGAGAGATTTTGCTTAGAAAGAATTCATGAACGCCCTCCTTTCTCCCCAGTGTTTCCAAACATTGCTTACAAATACGTTTTAAAGCTCTAATTTTGAAAAAGCTTTGGGAGAATTCTCCAAAACCCCCTCCCGCTAATATCACCCAAGGTTATCTAAAAATAATATAACAATACATTTTTGAAGCTATAATTTCAAAAATTTTTCAGGGGAGTGCCCCCGAGCCCCCCAACATCTACACAAATATTACACTTTTAAAAAACATCGCCTTCCCCCCAAAAAGCGTCAACTGTCACCTAAATAGGCGCTTTGGAAATTTCAGTTGAGCAATTTTGGCTAGAAAGAATTCCTGAACTCCTTCTCTTCTCCCACCCCCCTATTGTTTCCAAATATAGCTTACATATAGAGTGGCTCCCAAAAGTGTTCGTACACTTTGAAATTTTTTAGTAAAATCAAAATAACTCGAAACTGATTTCGAATATGAAGTGCAATATTTTTTCACTTCATTCCTATGTCATTCTAAATACAACCCATTGGTTTTTTTCAAAATATTGACGGATCTTCTTTTTGAAATGGGTCGGAAAACGAAGAGACAGAGAAATAACACGCCACAAAAGTCATCGTACACTCAAATATTTTCGAATAAATTTATGATTAAAATTATCATATACAGTTTTATTAATAATTTGCATTGTGTTGACCCTTATAAGTCATTTGGCTTTAATTTTTTGTTTATTTATTCCTTAGCATTATGCTTATTACTGTAAAATGGCTGGTATTCGTAAAAAAATGCAAACACCATTCAAAATTTGATTTTTTTCCCCACAGAAGTGGTAAATTAGTTTGAAATGTCTCTAAATTAGTTAATTTATTTGTTTGTATAGTAAAGTGCTTGATAAAATGCTTTGAAGAAAGGAATCGGACCGAAAACAAGGTAAGAAAAGGTCAACCGGCAAAGTTGACAAAACGTGATCGGAGATTTAAAGTTAAAACATTTATGAAAAATACACATTTGAGTGCTGTAAAAGTTTCTGCAGAGTTAAATAAAACATTTTACATTTAATTTTCTCCTAAAATTGTTCGCCAAGTTCTCTGATTCGCTGGATTGAATGGGATCTCTTCCCGCAGAAATTTTCTTGGTCGTTCGAAAAACAGAAAGCTTACGCTTTTCGTCTCAAAATCAATGATAAATAAGCTAAAAACGTTTTAGAATCACGTCTTACTTACACATAAAAATTAATTCAACATTTTTGGTTGAATTGTTGTATAACTGTAAGTAGAAGAAAAAATTAGGAACTTAATCTTAAGAACTTATTTGGATCAGTTAATCAGGACGGTGGAGGTGTTCTAGTGTGAGGGTGCATATGAGCATCAGGACTTGGTAGTTTGTAATTTTTTGATGAAATAATGAATCATGCTGTTCCTTTAAATATTTTAAAAACCAAATTTGAACTCTTAGAGAAAAATTTGATTATTGGAAACAACTTTGTTTTTTATCAAGATAACGATAAGAAACACACGGTTTTCAACATTTGCGTCTAGTGCCTCGAAAATTGTCCTAAAGTTTAGAAAATAACCCCTTAATCTCCAGATTTTAACTTAATGTAACGTATTTAGAGATATCTGGAGGCTAGGTTACGAAAATAGGGCTTTAAAACGAAAATAGAACTCGAAACAGTAAGACTCGAAGTGTGGTTGAACACTTAATTAGAAATTACGCAAAAAAAGAAAGAAAAAGAATGAAATCTATTCCCAGACGTTTAAAAGGTGTTATGAATACTGTGTGATATTCTACTAATTAATAACTTAATCAAAAGTTAGATTATTCAATAATATATAGACATTTTATAAAGTGTACGAAGACTTTTGTGAGATAAAATTTCCGGCACTTTTTGATTTTTAATTTTTAAAAAATTAAGTTTTAATATTTTTTAAAAACTTTTCATGTAGTTTTGTTTAAAATTGATCATAGATCTTATAATTAAATACTTATTCCGAAATATTATTTCTAACCAATGGATTGGGGCCTATTTCGTTGAAAGTCGTAGGTGTACGAAGACTTTTGGGAGCCACTGTACGTTTTAGAACTCTGATTTTGAAAAAGTTTGGGGAGAATTCTCCAAATACCTCCTCCCCCAAACATCGCCAAGATCATCTAAAAAGTTTAACAATACGTTTTTGAAGTTATAATTTTGAAAATTTTCCGGGGGAGGGCCCCCGAACCCCCCATCATCAGCACAATTATTACTATGCAGGTGTTCGTATTATTGATCATTTTTCTCCGCATTCGTAAACGCAGTTCTCCTAATTTGAATCCTCAAATTCTAATGGTGACTCCCTTCTAAAACTAGAAGATGTATCATCCGCTCTATCTTTTACATCTGGAAAAAAAAATAAAGGGCGAGGGGGGGGGAGCATCTCCTTTTCAAGGAGCAAGTCTTAAGGGGCCGACTGGCCTGTAAATGCCAGGGCCGGTTCATGCTGTCCCATCCGCTGCTGCCCTTGTGAGAGAGGTTCTTTTGAAACTGCATGAAAGTGATTAAGATGCACAGGACTGCTTTATTTGTCTGTTTGATTGATTTGAAGGTTACTGCGACCTCCAAAAATATGTTCCTATTTTGGCAAATTTGGATGTTAGAAGTTACTTATGTATGATATGTGTGCGCTCATACTTTTTTCCTCCCCAGCTGAATTTCATTCAGTAAACTGAGAATGTCGCCCCTTCCCAAAAATTTTAAGTTCATGGCACCCCTACAGATTGCAATGTGAAGTGATCAATTCTGCATTGTGATACCCACCAGAGAAATGGCTGTAAGTGCTAACCTAGTTTCCATACGTTTTTGTTTTTCTAATAACCATTGCAGACCTGCAAGGAGTCCATTATGATTGTATTATTGTCAATGCTGGATGTAGGGGGAGCAAGCCGTGCTTGTTGCCTTGGGAGACAACTTCTAAGCGGGAGAAAATTCACGCTATTTTTTTTCGAAAACTCGGTAAACTTTGAGGAAGATGAGCAAGTGTGGCTATTTCAAGATTTGCCCAGGCTTGGAAAAATAGAAGATGCAGCACTGACTTTTGGAATGAAAAATATTTCATGATAATTCATGCATCAAGAGGCTTTTTTGTACTTTCATCTCTTATGGGCAAAGGTTAACAAATAGGGGGAGGTGGGCTATGTTGGACCGTGGGGCACGTTTGACCAGTCTCGATTATTTTAAGACTATTAATATTTTTTGTTTTATTTTATAATCAACAAATAGCTCCATGGTCTTAAAATCATTAATTAAATCACATGGTATAGTTATATAGAACAAATTTTATTCCAGAAAGTGTTATTTGAGTAGTCCTCAGTAATTTTCAGAAAACTATAACTTTATTTTTTTTAATGATTTTCATCAAGATTGCAAAAAAAAAAAAAAAATGAACTCCTTTATTAAAGTAAGTTTTGTTTTAGTTCACAACAATTGGCAATTCTTCATTTTTTGTCAAAAAAAAAAAAAAAAAAAAATATTGCATCACTTTTTCAGACCAAGAAGGTGGGGTAGGTTGGTCCACTCCTTGTAGGGCACGTTGGACCGGACCAATCTACCCCACATAATTTTAAAACTTTTTTTTTCTTTTACATCTCAATTATTATAACAATATTCTAAGTGTTTGTATATTATAAATTCATTTCATCTCATGTCACACATGTTTCAAAATAATAAGAATAAATACTAAGGGCAAAAAAAAAAAAAAAAAAAAAAAATTCTTTTATTCCTTTTTCTTTTTTTTTTTTTTTTTTTTTGTGCATGCATGCAAAAGAAAGTGTTCAAAATATAGTTCAAATAATTCACTTAAATTCAATATATATTACAATTTTTTATAGTTACAAAATGTATGGGAGATTTTAATTTTCCAGGAATTGATTGGAATAATTTTTACCATAGTAATAGCAGAGAAGAGGATTTTTTGAAAGTAATTGGTGACTGTTTCTTAGATCAAATTATAACTCAGGGTACTCGACAGGACGTGATTTTAGATCTAGTTTTCTGCGACATGGAAGGCTCTGTTCAGGGGTTATGTGTAGGGGAACACATTGGAGATAGTGACCACAACAGTATTAGGTTTGGGATTAAATTTGATATGCACAAAGTAGAGAATTTTAGGTTTGGGCCCAATTTCAGAAATACTGACTTTGTGGCACTTCGGCAGAGTTTGAAAGCAGTTTTTTCTTCTGGATTGGACAATAGCGATGTGAATCTTCAGTGGGCAGAGTTTAAGGAAAATCTAGCGAATACGGTTAGGGATCATGTTCCTTTTAGGAGAAAGGGTGTCAACACTAAAATTTGGCCAATGTGGTTCTCCAGGGAAACTAAAGACGCTCTAAATTACAAGCAAGCTGCTTTTCATAGGTTTAGAGAAACAGGTCACAGTGCAGATAGGCTCCAATATTGTAAGGCAAGGCGTAAATTTAAGTATTTGGTATGGATTCAGAAAAGAGAGTTGGAGCAAAGACTGGCACATAACATAAACAGGAATCCCAAGAGGTTTTTTGCGTACGCTAATTCGTGGAAAGTTCGAAATAGTCATATTGGGCCACTGGTTGATGAGCACGGAATTTTAATTCAGGACGATAGTGATATTGCTAATGTTCTTAATAACTTTTTTTCGAGTGTTTTTAACGATAATTGTATCTCAACAGTTGACACCAACAAGACACAAGCTATAGCAGGGGCGGATTTAGAGGGGGGCCATGGGGGCCATGGCCCCTCCCAAAGCCTTGTGATTGTAGGAATTTTTTTAAGGAAAAAAAGAGAAAAAAATATTATGAGAAGATAACAAAATTTAACACATGTATTTTACTGAAAAAGAAGTATAGGCCTTAATTGGGAGATAAATTATATCCCTATCCTCAAAACAAAACTTTAATTTCCAAAATTTTTCTCCATCTCTTACATCATTTCTTGATTCCATCTACAGACACTTGCACGATCTCTAAATGCTGCGGTTCTCAGAGTATACCTATTGTTCACAAGACCAAAGAGAGCCTAAATTTTCGTTTTTATGGCTTTAATTTCGAAACTAGGGAGAGAACCTCTTTTTCCCATGCCCTTTCACAAATGCCTTGATATGTAGCAAAAAATTGCATTTTAAGTCTTTTATTTGAAACTAGTGGTACCCGCACGGCTTTGCTCGTAATAGAAAATTAAAATTCTTTTGGTTTGCCTGTATATTTACAAATAATGTATGGTGAATTTTCTCGCCAATTGGCTTGTTCCCATGTTACGGTTCCACATTATGATAATTTCGTAATTTACTCGTCCATCTTATGATAATTGTGTTCCAAAAATTGGAATAGAAAAAGAACTACTTCGAGTTTTCGAAAAATCGCTTCGAGGTGCACACCCCCATGCTACAAACTAATTCTGTGCCAAATTTCATGAAAATCAACCGAACGGTCTAGGCGCTATGCGCGTCACAGGGATCCAGACAGACAGAGATACTTTCAGCTTTATTTTTAAATAAATTTAAATGTAAAAGTTTTAGGCTTTTTTATTATCTACAACTTTTACATTTAACTTTTTTTGATAAAACCAATAGTTTTGCCGTAAATGAAAAAAAAAACTTTTTTTCACCCCTAAAATCCACCCTCTTCACCCTTACCCAACGAATTCGCTTAAGCACGAATTTTTCCCTTTATTTATACACTAGTGGTAGCCGCACGGCTTTGCCCGCAATAAAAATTTAAAATGTCTTTTGGTTCGCCTGTATATTTACAAATAATGTATGGTGAATTTTCTCGCCAATTGGCTTGTTCCCATGTTACGGTTCCACGCTATGATAATTTCGTAATTTACTCGTCCATCTTATGATACTTTTGTTCTTAAAATTGGAATAGAAAAAGAACTACATAGAGTTTTAGAAAAATCGCTTCGAGGTGCACACCCCCTTGCTACAAACTAATTCTGTGCCAAATTTCATGAAAATCCACCGAACGGTCTAGGCGCTACGCGCGTCACAGAGATCCGGACAGAGATCCTGACAGACAGAGTTTCAGCTTTATGATTAGTAAAAGATAAAGATAAAGAAAAATGTCAACGGAAACTAGCTTATCCAGTCCTTATCACTTAACTTGCTTAAAAGCAACTTAAATGAATTTTTTTGGGACTTCAATTACAAATGAGATTTGATAGGATCCCCTCCCTTTTAGTTTATATCGTGATGATAGCTTTAAAAGGAGGTTTTTTGAAGGAGCTCACGAATCTTCCATCCCTTTCTAAAATATGTATAAATATAGTTAAAAATCGAATTTTTAGAGCCTCAAAGGCAAAATATTTCCAGGAAGGAAGGATTCTAAGCACCTTCACACTTCCTTTATTGTAAGCAAACATTACCTAAAGGTGCATTTTTAGGCTGGACACCTGAAGAGCTAGGAGAGCACCCCTCCTATTCTAACTTCTCAATGTATGACAGAATATTTTGGTTTTTAAGCTTTATTTTAAAAAAGTATTTTGGGGCTAGCGCCCGAAACCTGACCCTTCTCCGTACATCATCAAAATAGACAAAATGCGTTTTTAGCTTCCTAATTTGCAAAAATTACTCGGAAATTTAAATTTTGAAACATTTTCAAGGGAGATTGCTAAATCCACCCCCTCACCTAATGTCTCATTACCCCGAAAATTGTGTTTTTAAAACTTCATTTTAATAAAATTTCTGGGAAGTTATCAGGGCCCAATTTCCCAATAGGCAGAGTAGGCAGTTGCCTAGGGTGACAAACCTTTCAGGGGCGGCAAATTTGCTATTATAAAACACATTTTTTGAATTAAATTGTTATTCTTGAAAGTAAAATATTAGCATTCTTTCATTTTCCAGAGAATTTTTTCTTGTAATTTCATAATGATTACTTTCACACATCTTATGAGAGTCAAATGTTTTTCAATCATGGTATTTGCCGAATCGTCAGCAAAATTTGCCGAATAAAATTTTTTTTGGGTGATCACTGTGATCATTTCATCGGGGTACCTCAGAATGTGGAACGCCATCATTTCTTCATAAGTTTGACAGTTTAAAACTGGGGAACACTTTTTTACGTTTTTTTTTTTTTTTTTTGAGTCAAGGATATTTTGCTTCTTTTAGGGGGAGGGGGGCAGGTTTCAAATTTGCCTAGGGGCGGCATGGAGCTAAATTCGACCCTGGGGAGTTAGTTCAAAAATTTCAGATGGCCCCTCCCAAAACAATCTGCTGGATCCGCCACTGAGCTATAGTACAGCTTGAGGACTTTGTATTTTCCAGGGATGACGTTTTACTTCATTTGAAAAAAATTAAAGAGACTAAGGCTCCGGGGCCAGATAATATTTATCCGAAAATTTTAGTTGAATGTGCAGAGGAATTAGCAGATGTAATCGCAAACATTTTCAATGCTTCTTATAATTCGGGGACAGTGCCAGAGGACTGGAAGCTGGCTAACATTACACCGCTCTTCAAGAAAGGGTCTAAAGGGAGTGCGGGAAATTATAGACCTGTGAGTCTAACTTCGGTGGTTTGCAAAATTTTTGAAACATTGATGAAAATTAAAATAGCAAATTTTCTAGAGACTAATAATCTATTGACTAGTTTTCAGTACGGTTTTAGGAAAGGTAAATCTTGTGCAACTAATTTATTACATTTCTATGACAAAGTTACCATGGCTTTGGACAATAAGAAGCCTGTAGATGTTGTTTACATTGATTTTCAAAAAGCTTTCGATAAGGTACCGCATGTTGCTCTACTTAGCAAATTAGCTGATATAGGAATAGGAGGGAAAACTTTCATTTGGGTAAAAAATTGGCTGACCAGAAGGAAACAAAGAGTAGTTGTAAGGGGAAATTATTCTAATTGGAGTGAGGTCTTAAGCGGGGTTCCTCAAGGATCAGTGTTAGGGCCAGTTTTGTTCATTGTCTTTATGAACGATATTCACAAAAATATTTCTGGGAACATGAATTGTTTTGCTGATGATGTCAAAGTTATGGGGACTGTAGAAAATGAAGAACAAGCAAATCAGCTGCAAGAGGATCTAGATCACATTACGGAGTGGGCTGATAAATGGGGTATGGCTGTTAATGTTGGGAAATGTCAAGTGCTACATTTAGGGCATAGAAATAAGTGTACAAGTTATTATTTGCAAGGTTCAGTCATTAGTCAGGCAGACAAAGTTACTGATCTGGGGGTCCTAATAAGTCAGGATTTAAAGTTTAGCCAACAGTGCAGCATTGCTAGCAACAAAGCCAATAAGATGCTTGGGTTTATCAATAGATCTATTTCAAATAAATCTAAAGAAGTTCTTCTGCCCTTATATAGAAGTTTGGTAAGACCCCATTTGGAGTATGCTGTTCAGTTTTGGTCTCCTTATCTTAAGAAAGACATTAATGTATTGGAAAGGGTTCAAAGGCGGGCTACAAGGCTAATAAGTGGACTTTCCCACTTAGATTATGATTCCAGGCTTAGAAGGCTAAAAATGCACAGTCTTGAGCAAAGAAGAGACCGAGGGGACATGATTCAGCTGTTTAAATTTATTAAAACAAAAGATGTTACGGGGCTAAAGTTTAGCACTGAAAACAGGACAAGGGGTCATTGTTTTAAGCTATTTAAATCTCAGGCTAACATGGATATTAGGAAAAATTATTATTTTAACAGGGTAGTGCAACCTTGGAACAGCTTACTGGAAGAGGTGGTAATGAGCAAAGGAGTAGACAGTTTTAAGAGGGCCATTGATCTTCACTGGGGATTGCAAATTGACTAGGACCAGTCTAGCTGGGCCCAGAGCCTGTTGCTGGTTGTCACTTTTGTATTTGTATTTGTATTATAGTATTAATGAACTAAAAAAATAAATTGATATAGTTGTCTTGGTAGTGTTGTGAATTTCCTTTCCTAACTCTACCAATTGTTACATAAGGAAACTGTTATGTAATAGAGTAAAAAATTTTAATTAAACATTTTGGAGAAAGTATTTTCAAATATTCATTAATTAAGCCTCATTAATATTTGCAGTACAAATATTGTACTAAATATGAATTTATTAGATTACTCTTTCAGCTTTAGCATACTTTTGGACAATTTAAGACACTTTCAGACAGTTTTAGACAATTTTGGACGGCAAAAACCACTTCTCCTGTCCTAAACCAGTTTCAGATGGTCAAAAAACTGAACCCTGTTCTAACTGGTCAAAACAAATCGCATTTCAGCTTAACAAATTTTGAAACATATAATGTAGTTTTAACTGAAAATTAAATGCTTGATTTTTCTACAAGCCCTGAAACAAGACTGAAAGATCCATTACAATAAAAATTAATTAGACAAATATCTAAATTTAGTCATTAAAAAGGTAAGTAATTTTACAAAGGAAAAGAATAAGCCATTAACTCACATTCCATAAAAATGAAAAATTAAAGAATGTGGCGTAAAAATAACAACAGTAATTTCAGTAAAGGGAAAGGTTTTGCTAATTCAGCATGGTCTACATTTTAATTAATTCTGCTTTACTCCATTTTAAAGAAGTTTCATAAACTTTCATCGAATTACAAAAACATCCACTCGGCAATAAATGAAAATTGAGAGTATTACTAATGTGTACAAAACCATTGGAAGAGTTTTTTATTAAGTAAAATAAAAGCTTTTAAAAATAATAAACCGTTCTGTTAATAAAAATAAGATTTCAGAATCTAAAAATTTCGCAACTTTATGAAATAAACTACAAGAAGAGAAGTTTCAAAGCAGAAATAATTTTGCAATTTGTTGCTTAGAAAAATAGTTTTCTTTAAAACTGAAGTCGTTTAATCTTGAACAAAATCAAAGTAGTACGTACTTTCTCTAAATTTATAACAGGAACGAAAATATCATCGTCTAGAATATCAGCAGTGATTCTCATCTTTAAAGTTTATGGTGATGAAAAGTTTAACATACGAAATAGAATGGTAAGTGATAAATAAAAACAGCAACAAAATCGTACATAATGATCATAAATAAAAAAATTCTAAGTTTTCGTGTTTCCAAACAACTTTATTTTGTTGCCAAACAAAATCTGTAATTACTTTTATTAAATGTCCCAATTTTAGAAGAAAAAATGAGCACTCCTCTAATGTAATCTTCACTCACAAAATTAATTTTCCACTTTGATTAGAAGACAAAATATTTCCTATAAGTAAATATTGAGTGAAATTTTTTGTTTTCATACTCGGTGACCTAACGAGGAATCTGGGAGTGAAAAAGAGTCCCTACGTGATACAAGGAAGCTTGTGCTTTGAAGCGGGGCCGTTTAGAAGTCCCTAGTTATGATGCGCATGAATACAGTGCAGAAACCATCAAGACAGCCCAAATTTCAGTCAAATCCTCATATATATTTTATCTCGAATTCACTGATCGAGTAACACTCCTGAAGTTAACAGCAATGAACTCGCCCCACAGCAGAATATTTTGATAATATTTTTTGGTAATGTTTGAATGGGAAATGCTTTATTTTGACAAGGCTGAACTGGATCTGGTAAATTAACCACGGGTGCCCATCCCCCTAAGAGCAAGGGCGCACACCCCCTTAAATATGGCAAGGACCCCCCTCAAAAAGCAAGAGCCCCCAATGAGAAATATACCCGTCAACACCCTCCTCTAAAAATTTCAATGGCGTAGTCTGTGCCATACCCCCCCCCCCTAGGTGGAGGCCCCTGACTTAACTGTTTTACTGGTAGGACTGTAATTTTAGCAGATCACCAAATAGGCAGTTGCTTTGTTCAAATGTAGAAGCAATTTTCCCCCGTCTACCATGATGGCGATTTTCTAGTTTTGTTATAATCTTTAATTAAAAATTAAAAGAAATGATAAGAAATAAATGTGACAAAACCCTGTTGTGCATATAATGTAACAAATAGGGTCTAAGAGAGCCAGGAAACCTTAAGAAAGAGGTTTAAAAGTTCAGAGGTGCGCCCCCCCCCCAAGAGCAAGGGCACACCTCTCTAAATATCGTAAAGCCCCCTCCAACAAAAGCAAGAGCGCCTTCCCCCCGAAAAAAGTAAAAAACACCTCACCCTAAAAATTTTAATGGTGCAGTTTGAGCCATAACCGATAACCCCCTCCCCCTAGGTGGGCACCCCTGAAAAGTTGTATTTGCACTGCATGGGCGGTGTGTTAGATTTGTACCGCTTGAGGGGAGACTAAGCTCCAAGGCTAACTTGAGAGGGATCAGGGAGGAGGTAAATCCCCTCCCCCCCCCCCACGCATTTCATAGACATAATGTATAATACAAATTTGTCTATGCATTTTGCTGCTTACTTCTAAAAAAAATTATTGAATATATAGCATTTGCCTCCCCTTCCCCTCGGGAAACTGAAATGACAGCCCTACTTAGCCCCCAGTCAAAAAATAGCGCTTGCAAAAATTAAAAGATGAAAAGAATGTGTGTGTGCCAAGTTTGGTAGAAAAATCAAAACTGTTAAAAGTTGAAACTACCGCCGCTGCCCACCATCCAAGTATTACATCCGGTTTTTTTTTTTTTACAAATGAGCTGATGTGTGCATCACATGACTTCCTTTTACTCCAATTTAATGTAATTTTCTTATTTTTGGCAGTTTTAATATGATTCAATGAATCACCAACAGTGGCCAAATTAAAACCAGATTTAAAAAATAATTTTAAAAAATCGACAAATTTGCCACCAAGTTGGCGACAAAACTTGGGGACCAAAAGACTGACGATATATCGCCAAGTGTCCGCCAAATTATAACACCACGAGAGTTTACATCGAAATTAACCCGGCCGCCCCATATAGGGGCAAAAAATCCCCTTCGAAGCGTACGAATGCAACCAAAAAAGAAGGTGCACAATTAGACCCCACTAGGAGTCTATGTACCAAATTTCAACTTTCTAGGACATTCCGATCTTGAGTTATGCGACATACATACACACATGCACACACACGCACATACGTACATACAGACGTAGACGTCACGAGAAAACTCGTTGTAATTAACTCGGGGATCAATGGATATTTCGAGTGTCTGTACGTTCCTAGGCACATATCCACGTGTGGTTAGGTTGAAAAAAAAAAAACTCAACATTCACTGTTAAAAAAACCCTGAAAGTTCAGGTAGTTTTTTGACTGATTTTAGCAGAATATTTCTGTAATAGCTTCAAAACGTATTTTTACTTCCTTTTACAAAAAAGGAAGTATTGTATTCGCGAAAAAATTTTCACTCAAAAATCGGCCTTAATTCCCATTTTGCTCACCCCCAAATGAATGTTGAGATTTTTTTTCGATCCGACCACGCGTACATATGTACCTAAGAGCGTGTAGACGCAAGAAATATCCGTTTTGAAGTTTCCCGAGTTAATTACAACGGGTTTTCTTGTGACGTCTGTATGTACGTATGTATGTGCGTATGTGTGTATGTATGTCGCATAACTCAAGAACGGTATGTCCTAGAAAGTTGAAATTTGGTACGTAACTCCTAGTGGGATCTAGTTGTGCTCCTTCCTTTTTGGTTGCATTCGCATGCTCCAAAGAGGGTTTTTTGCCCCTTTTTGGGGGAAAATCATTGTTAATTTCGATGTAAACTCACGTGGTGTTATAATTTCGCGGGCACTTGGCGATATATCGCCAGTCTTTTGTTCGCCAAGTTTTGTAGCCAATTTGGTGACAAGTTTGGCGATTCTTTTTATTTTTTATTTTTTTTAAAGTCTGGTTTCAATTTGGCTACTGTTGGTGATATTTAGAGAGTAAACTATTGAATCATATTAAAACTGCCAATATTGAGAAAATGACATTAAATTGGAGTAGAAGGAAGTCATGTGATGCACACATCAGCTCGTTTCTTTCTAAATATTTGAAGTTGATGAAATAAAATGGTGCCATAGTGCACTGCTTCATCTAAAGTTCGTAAAAATGAGAAGAAAAAGAAAGTTTCTGACCAAAAAAAAAAGCTTATGATGTATTTGATATGCTTGAACAACTAAAAAGTACGTCGACGGTAGCACGACAATAAGTATAAGTGATATACGTACCATGTAGTTTTATTTTATGTCTTTTCCTGCCATTGATCATTTATTCTGAGCATCTTAACCATTTTTTATGTTGAATGAAGCAGCTTTTTATTTTTTTAAGTACAGTAAAAGTACAGTTCATAATTATAAGAAACTTTAATGTATATTTGAGGAATGCTTTAAGGGAGTTGAGGGTTGTTTATAAGTGTCTAAAAGAATTTGGTATGGTTCAAAAAAATGTGTATGCATACCCTTTTCTACATCGCGAAATTTCGACTTACGCGAGGAGTCTTGGAACGCATCCCTCGCGTAAGTCGACTGTATTTGATAACTTTGAGAATTGTGCTCGAAACGACTTGAAATTTTGAGAATATATTTTTGAAATGTTTAAATACAAGATGAAACAAAAAAGAAAAAATCACTTATTTTGAAACTACAACCCTCCCCCCCCCCCTCTCACCTTAAAGAGTTCAATTTTGAAAAAAATTTAGCAGTGGACCTCAATCTCTTTAACCTTACCAAAGATCTCTAGAATGCGTTTTTAAGTCTATAAATTAGTAAAATTTCCTGGGGATGGGCCTTTTAATCTCTCCTTCCTTTAACATCACCAAAAATCGTCTAAAGCAGCCTTTTTTAGCGCTACAATTCCGGGGTTGGGGGAGCGCTCAAAACCTCTTTTCCCTGCCATTACCAAAGATAATTAGAATGTATCTTCAAGACTGCAAATTAAAAAAATTTCTTGATGTGGCACCTCGAATTTCTCCTCCACGTATCATCACGAAAAGAACGTATTAAACTGCGTTTTTATGCGTTTATTTACAATGGCAAAAAAAAAAAAAAAAAAAAAAAAAAAAAAAAATCCGCCGGAGGAACTCTGAACCTCCCTCTTCTTAACATTATTGGAGATGATTTTTGCATTTTTAAGGCTTCAATTTGGAAAAATGGGCGGGGGGGGGGGCGCACCTTTGCTTTTAATATTACGAAAGACAGTTAAAATGCATTTCTAAGTTAAAATTTCCTTAGATGGGCCCTCAAATCTCTCCTCTCTCTAAAATCATCAAAAATCGTTTATAAAACTGCATTCGTAGAGCTACCATTTCGAAAAATAGACAGGAAAGCGCCACCGAACCTCTTCTCCCCCAACATTACCAAAGATCGTCCCATCTCCCCTATCATAATCGAAGATATTCTGCACGCGTATTTGTAAAGTTTCAACTTTAAAAAATTACCTGATGAGGGCCCTCGAAATATTTCTTCCCCCTACCCTATTAAAGATTGTGCAATACAATGTTTATAAAACTAAAATTTCGAGTACAATTTAGGAAATTTTCCGGGGGAGAAACCCTCGAACTCCCTATAGCTGGATAATATCGCACTCGATTCGGTTTGTATTGCTAACACTTCAGTCTTGTAATAACATCCTCTTAAACCAGAAACTAAAATCTTTCTTGCTCTCTCTCTCTCTCTCTGTTAAAATGCGTTAAAAATTAAGGGGTCGCCAAACACATACACTCCCTGTTTTTGACCTTTGCGATGACCCTACATTTGTTTTATTTCTCTTTATCCTTCCATTAAAAAAAAAAAAAACTTTAACGTTGCATGTAGGGACGTGGCGAAAGGGGCTCGCGTGGGGTGTGACCCTCCCCCCCCCCCAGATTTTTTTGGAACAGTCGGCATTTTTAACCGATCAGTCGGCAAAAGTATATGAATGGCATATTTTATTCTGTAATCGACTTTTGGAAAAAAAAAAAATGCTAAAAAAAGTTATAAAATGAACGTAAAATATACCAGAGCTGCAGAGTCGGAGGGAAAATTACCGTCTCTGGGAGTTTTAGAGCCTTCGACTCAGACTCCTATATGCCAAAAACAATTCGACTTCGCAGGCACTGGCAGAGTTGCTGACTTTTAGAGGGGAAAATGACCGACTCTCTCCGATTCTTAAAAGTTTAAACCTTCGATTCCCAACTCCGACACCTTTACCCCAAAATCAGCCTGACTCCGCAGCCCACTTGGCATAAAGTACGATTTTGCTCAAGTCGGCATTTGTGTAAAGTAGGCAGAGCAACACAATTTAAAGGAGACAGTAAACATGAGGCAGCACTGGACCAACTACTGTCTTATCTTCTCTTACTGAGAAACGAAAAAGTGCATTGGGGGGGGGGAGAAGGGGGTTCGTTCAATCATAGTCTAAAACGTACGAGATCTCCAACCTACGGCCCGCGGGACAAATCCGGCCCAAGAACAGATTTGGCATCAGTGACTGAATAACAGCAGATGACAGACGTCACCAAAACAACGTAGCCACCATATAGACCACCAACATCTACCCGCCCTAATTAAAAGACCCTTTATTTTAAAATTTCTAAAGTTTCTAACAAATGGGAGGGGGATGTCAAAATATGCCATATTCAGCTCTCTGCTGCATCCAGCGAAAATGTAAAAAATCATAGTTCTCACTTTTCTGTCTCATATTGATTGAGATAAATTTTTGTAACTCACATCTTTCCATTTCTTGCTATTTTTTTTTTTTTTTTATTAAATACGTCATCCTTTTGTACACATTCAACAATGTTAAATTTCACAAATTATGGGATGACGTACGAGAAAATTTAACAATACTCCACACTGATAAACAATTTTGATATATACAGAAGAAAATAATTTTGTTCAATAAGAAAGAATATATATAAATATTTACATTAAGATAAATAAAAATAAATAAATAAATATAAATAGATGAAAGAAAAAAAAATAATAAAATATTTAAAAAAAAATAATTATATGAATTAAAAAATAATAATAATAATAATAAAAAATCAATAAATAAATAATAAAAATAATAATTTTAAAAAATTAATTAAAATGCTTAATGCCTATATATTAAAAAAAAAAAGTAAGTAAAAAAAATTTATCCAAAGAGAAAATGTTCGTGGTCAATTAGAAATGTAATAAGATCTGTAATTTTCTTTTTTGCTGCAGGAAACGAATAATAGTTTTTTAAGTCTTGAGTCCAATTGCCAGAAGAACGAAGATGGAATGAAGAAGTGTGAATGCAATGTTGTATGTAATGTTGAGGATTTCCAATTGATTTGCATCTGCAGAGGTCACTATTTCTAATATGGAATCTTTTCAAGTATGAAGGGAAAGGGCCATGGCCAGTAAAGAAAAAAATTTCATGTCTATTTAAATTCAAAGGAGTAAGTTTAACTTTCGGACGGATTTTGTAGATTAGTCTTCCTGTTATGTCTTGTTCCCATCGTTCTTGCCAATCATTCAGTAGATCTTGTAATAATTTATGCTTTGCAAAACTTCTTGGAAATGGCAAAGGATGCTGTTTTGTTGGTACTAAGAGTCCATTTGCTGTTTGGTTTGCGAGAAAATCGGCTCTATTGTTTCCAGCAGAGGTTGAATGACCTTTAATCCAAGAAATTTTGATATTATCATGATTTATTAGTTGTTGTTGGATTTCAGCTATTAAAGAGTTTGTTGGGTTTAGATTACCAATTGATTTAATTACTGATTGGCTGTCACTGTACATAATTGATGGTAAGTTATTGTGGGTTACAGCATGATCTATTGCTTCTTTTATTGCTAACGCTTCTGCTTGAAAAATAGAGTTGGAGACATTTAGAAGAAATGTGGTTTCGTCAGTTGGAGTTGTGTTATTTAAAATAAGGAAAGCTGCCGTTGTAGCTTGTTTTGTTTTCGAGTCATCTGTGAAGTAACGGAAGGAAGAAATATTAGTGCTTGAATTTTCCAAATTTGGTGAGTTTATTTGTAATGAAGATGTTAAGGAAACACTGGGATGAAATAAAATTGTTTTGATTTTCTTTTCAAAGGAAGACGCTCGAAGAATTCCAAAAACATGTGACAACGTCCTTATTAAGTCTGAGTAATGTTCCCATTTTTGCTTCGTAGGAAATTTGAATATCTAAAGGAGGTATACCGGTGATTATTTGTAAAGAACTATTTGCTGTTGTTGCATAAGCTCCTGTTAAATGTAATAACAAAGGACGTTGTAATTTCAAAAGATTTAAATTCAATCTTGTAGTTGGATTGCTTGCCCAAATTGGAGATGCATAAGCTATTATTCTGAGAAAAACAGAATCATATAAGCGAGCTCTGAAACGAATATTGTAGCCCCAATATTTTCCTGCCAGGCGTCTTAAATGTTGTAAATAATTGGTTGATTTGGTCTTTAGTGGTCTAGTATGTGGTGGAGATGGTAAGATATGTATGGTAAGAATGAAAGGTATACATCAAGAATGATTCCTAGATACTTTAAAGTCCTTACTCTTTTAATTTTTTCTGTCCCATATTTAATATTTTGATTCTTAGTTTTTCTTCTAAAAAGTAATAAACTTGATTTATCTGTTGAGACTTTCAAATTATAATAATCTGCCCATTTTTTGAATTGTATTAAAGCTGAGTTTGCTTCATCTCCCATGCTCTTTATTGTTTCTTTAACAACGCCAATCACAAAGTCATCTGCGAATGCTTGAATAAAAACTCCTCTTTGGCATTGAAGTGTGTAGAATATCTTCTGCTATTAATGACCACAAAAACGGACCGCTGCAAGATCCTTGTGGGACGCCTATCATTTGATTATGAATTACAAATTCATTATTAGAATCCATTATTAATTTTCTGTTTTCAAGCAGACTGTGAAGGAATTTTTTCAAAATATTAGGACACTGCAATTGAGAAATTTTGTTATGGAGTTGTGGATGTGGAATGCTATCAAAAGCTCTTTGAATGTCTAAGGAAATTATTAATTTATGACCTGTTATATTATAATCAAGAAGATTTTCCCAAATATTTTGTAAAGCATCCTCTGTTGAATATCCTTTTTTGAAACCAAATTGATTTTTTGGAGAAAAATTTCGGTAATAAAATTGAACTCTTTTAACAACTATTCTTTCTAAAAGTTTTCCTAATGTTGGTAAAAGTGTTATAGGACGATATGAAAAAACATCTTTAATATCTTTACCTTGTTTGAGAAATAAAATCAATTTTCCAATTTTAAAAACATCTGGAAAATAAGAAAGCTTGAGGCATTTGTTATAAAAGCAATGTAGTAGTTGTGGTAGTTTTTCAAAGATTAGTTTAACTATTGCGTAATCTATTGAATCTAATCCGGGGGCTTTTTTACTATTACAAGAATTCAAAGAATTTTTAATTTCTTCAATTGAAATTTCTGGTTCAACATTTGAAAGATCATTGAAAGATGAATATGTAGTTGTTGAGATCTGGCAGTTAGATAACGGATTTCTTTGCGGTATTGGATAAAGTTCATTTAAAATGAATTCCAAATTTTCTTTTTGCGTAGCTCCGTCATTAAAAATTGGCAAAGTAGTTGGACGCTTAATTTTTTCAAAACAGGATTTATAAGCTTTACCAAATGGATCAGATGCTTGCTTGCAAAAATTGCGCCAACTTTCTGTCTTTTGTTTTTTGATGTTTCGGAAATATTGGGCTCTGGCTTTTTTGTATTCAATTTTGACTCTAACATTTTCTTCTGGTGTTGGCTGCTTCTTCAATTTTCTTTTTAATCTATAAAGATTTGTTTTTTTCTTTTTGTAGATCATTATTCCACCATTTTACTTCAAATTTGTTTGAAATATCTTTAATTTTAAACGAATTGTTGCAACAATTCTGAATAGTAGTAATAAAATTATTTGAGAATTTATTAAGTTCAAATGGTGTTAAAATATTCTGGCAAGAATTAATGAATGGTGTTAATTTTTCTGAAATCTCTTTTTCAAAGTTTTTAATTCCTTTAGATGTGATTTTATAGCGTTTAATTGCATAAGTCGAAAGCTCTTTTTGAAATTTAAGTGAAATAAATTTATGGTCACTTAGGGAATCTACATCATCTATAACATTCCACTGGTAATTATCATTTTGAATTAAATTTCCTTTAATAAATGTTAAGTCAGGCCAGCCATTTCCATTTTCATGTTCAAAAGTTGGTGAGTCATATGAACTATTTATTAATTGCAAGTCATTTGCCTGGTAAAAATTTATTACTCTTCTTCCTCTTGGATCTTCACCAGCATATCCCCAAGATTTACTTCTACTATTGAAATCACCCATAATTATAATATTTTTATTTGAAATATTTCTCAAAAGACTTTCGAGATTACGTAGAGGGATTCTAACATCTTCTGTTGGTGTTATATAAACTGAAATAATAACAATTGAATCTTCCTTGAAATCAGCTGATATTGCTATATGGTTTTCTTTTTGGTCTATTTGAGAAACTATTATATTTGAGTCAGTACTTATAACAGCAGCTTTTTTACTTAAAGAATAAAAATTTTTCCAATTACTAGGTTGTTCTGGTATTTGATCGTTTTTTAAATATGGTTCTTGAATAAGGAAAAACTTCGGTAACATTTGAGTAGATAAAAGTTTTAAAGAACTAGTAGCGATGCTTCTTTTGCCTAAATTTATTTGAATACAATTCAAAGAGTTAAAAGAATACTTTGAGAACTGAATATTAGAAGAAGGAAAAATTGTAGATGAAGTAAACAAATTCGGATGAGACAAAAGATGAAGAGAGGAAGGAAAGTTAATAGAAAACACAGTATTATTCGTCATAATTGATATTCGATTTCAACTTTTGAAGAACAGAAAGATAATATGGACAAGATGAGTCAGAAGCAGGGTGATCAATCTTACTAATATTATATATGCGAAAGTTTGTCTGTATGGATGGATGTATGGATGTATGGATGGATGTATGGATGTTTGTTACTCTTTCACGCAAAAACTACTGAACGGATTTTGATGAAACTTTACAATAATATAGCTTATGCATCAGAATAACACATAGGGTAGTTTTCGTCCCGTTATGGGGAGCAAAACCCCCTTAGGGGGCAATAAAACACAATTTTTGTATAAATTCTCTAATATTGGGATGAAAAAATACTTGCACATGTTTACATTATATGTCCATCGAAAGCTCTGATTTTTCTGCTGAAGATGGCACCTGTTCGAAATTTCTAAGTAGAATAAAAAACGAGTTATGAGCTTTTTAGATCCATGTTCGAAGGCTTTCCTCAACTCAATACAGTATTTAGTGTATCATCTCAACTCCCTGTCGATAGCGACAATTGTTGTATTGTTGACTTTCTTTGCTTTTCGTGATTGTTCAAGGCTTTTCTCAAGTCAAATCTTGAAGTAAGATTTTTGCACAAGATTGGCAAATAATACATGATTTGGCTGATGATTTTCCATTTAAACGGAACTTTAATGTAATTAATGGTTTTTATTATTATTTATGCTGATTGAACACTTACTCATTATCCAAACAACCAGCAGATCGCCAAAATTTTTGCAGAAAGATTTCCGTAGCTGATGCATTTGGCAGTTTTTTCAACGTTGCTGTTTTTGAAGCCGAAGACTACGTCATAATGTTTCTCAGCTTTCATCATGTAAACAAAATATCGCCAATCAAAGAATTTTCAAAAGACTTTTTTTACTGTGTTAAATAATCCAGCAAATAAATTAGGCAAATCCATAAACAGCACAAAAGCTTCCATTAATTTTCCTTTTTGCACAATTTCAAACAATCACCTAATTTTATTACTTATTTTGGTAACATTTCGGATGAAACTGTTTAGCGCCATTTTATGGTGACCAAAAATACCTCAGCATCTGGCGACGATATCTCTGTAACGAAAATTAATATCATATCGTTTTACAAAGTAAGGAAAGAATGGGGGAGCATCATCGAAGGTACCCCGAAACGACTTTCGCAAATTCGGTAAAATCGCACCAAGAGCCACAATGATTGAAATTTCCCGAAGTAACTAAAGCAAGTATAAGGGGATTACGAGCGCAGCTACTTTTTTTAATCACTTCGTACTTCATTAGCCATACAGAGAAGGTTTTAGACTCCATGTAAAAAAAAGTATCAACAGATTAATCTTTTTAAACATGAGAAGATTAATTTCATGTTTTTTAAATTTGTATATGCTTAAATATAGTGCTTTCGTTTCTAAATCAATACTACTTTGTTCTTTATACTTATTGCTATTTTAGTTTTATGGGTAAGGAAGAAACTCGATTTTTAATCACGTCAAAAAGATGTGTTTTAAATTCTTTCACTTAAAACAGAAAACAAAAGCAAGTAACGATTTTTTCTAATAATTATTACTGACCCAGGCAACGCCGGGTATTTTTGCTAGTCAAATATAAAGGAGAAGAACTTGGAAGAGATTTAACGCAATTTGCGCATTTCGTGAAATTGCTTTTGCATTCATGTTGAGGGTGATTTCCAGAACAGAAAGTGCATTTTTGCAAATTACTTTGGCATTTGCTAGACAAGTGTCCAAATGCTTGGCAAAAATAACACCTTTTTACATTAATATATTCTCTCAATTTGTAAGTTTCCCATTCATTTTGTAAAAATTTGCATTTCATGAGTATGTTAAATGTGAAAGGTTCGCACTCTATTACGAAATTCTGTCGACCGTTTCTTGTTTTGTAATTGAAATTAATTTTGAAGTTTAAATTTTTTCCTGTATTTTCAAAAATAATGTGGTTTATGTGTTCAGTTGTTGTTTCTTTAGGTAATCCTTGAATTAAAATCTTTGGGTTTATTGTAGTTGTAGTTTTAATTCTCGTATTAAGCTGTATGTTAGGTATTGTTAAGAGAGCTTTTTGTAGTTTTTCTTTGTCTATTTTATTGTAAAGATCTATAGCCAGACCTCCATTCCTAATAACACGTAACTTGTGAATACGTATGTTGTCGCTTGCTGGATTGTATTCTTTTTTCAAAAGTAATTTTAAATCGAAAGAAGAAGTATTTTCACGAAGAGGGTAGACTAAGACGGTATATAATTTTGGATTTTTCTTCATTACATCAGCATACGAATGTTTATATAAAGGAGAAGCCGTTTGATTATCGGTAGGTTTCAATTCTGTAAACGTTTTAGAAAAACTATTAAGTGAATGAACAGGAGAAAATTTAGTGTTGTCATTTTGAAGATGAGCTTTTAGAGGTGTATCAAACTCACTCTGTGTTGGAGAAGTGTCGACTACTTCGTAAATTTCATTTTGAAAGTCTAATCCATCAGAGGAATGCGTAGGGAAAATAACATGATTAGTATTCTGAAGGTTGAAAATATTATCTTCTTCAATTCCTACCTGGTTTTCTGCATCTTTGTAAGTTGAGGTAGTTTTCATAGTAGTGTACAATAGGTTTGTGGTAGTTCGATCTTCTTGAGTTCCTACGTCTTTATACTGTTTTTTAATTTTTAAAGTGTCAAAGTCAGATATAGCAACTCCTTTCAAGGAAAAATCTTCATTTCCTGTCAGTTTAGTAATAAGTGAAGAACAGTGGCGTAGCTAGACCCGACTTTCGGGGGGGGGGGTTACTTCTTTTGTATATATATATATATATATATATATATATATATATATATATATATATATATATATATATATATATATATATATATATATATATATATATATATATATATATAATCGCTTGGAATTTTTTCCTTTTCTTCTTTTTTTTTCTTTCTCTTCTCTCTTCTTTTTCTCTTTTTTTTTTTTGAGACTAACTTTTCGGGGGGGGGGGGGGGGGGTTGTCCCCAAAACCCCCCCCTTAGCTACGCCCCTGGTGAAGAAGGTGACAAATTATTATTTTGTGCTATAGATGAAATAAGATCTTGACAGGAAATATTATCCGAGTCAATAATTCTTGACTGCAGAATTGTTAATATATTTATAATAAAAGATCTGCATTCTTCCTTAAAGAAGTATCTCTTGTCTGCATTAGTTTTGGCATTAATAATATATTTAATGCAATCAATTAATTCATTAGAAGTGTGTTTAATAGTTGGTCTCAAAACTACTTTATCTGCTGGCTGAATGCCAAACAAATCTGCTATATTTCTTTGAGAAGATGTTTCATTCACATTATCACACGAGGAATCATTTTCTGAAGATGTTAAATCAATTGCATGAATTTTCGTCTCATTAACAGTAGGTACTAGTGCTGCAGTTGAAATTAATGGCGATTTCTGAAATTCAAAATCACTTTCCATTGTTGTACTTTAAATTTGTTTTCATTAAATACTGCAATTGCATAAGCTAAGGCAAAAGCAGAAATATCGCCAACAATGAAAAGAAAAATCCGCCAATCTTTGGGACGAAGTACAGTGAAACCCCTCTATTACGGACACTAACGGGACAAACTTTTTTGTCCGTAAGAGAGGGGTGTCCGCTTTACAGAGGTTTTTTTAATTTAATTAACTTTAGTTATTTGTTTATGTTTTTTGAAATCTTAAATGAAATATGTGTGAATTCTACTCTTTCATATGCATAGATTTTTTTTAATTTGCTAGTTTTTACCAACATATACATAATAAACAATTATTTTATCAGGTTAAATTCAAATATTACAGTTTTGCACACTCAAAGAGATTTAAATAACAGGTTCGCATAAAAATTACATACCTAATTTGTACTTTTAAAAAATTGTTCGATTGATGTCTGTTGATATGTTTTGATCGATGAAAGTCTTTCATTTTCGAAATGTATCTTAAGTTCTTGTACCAAGTCTAGTCCTTTAGGATCGTTGTGTTTAATTGAAAATTCCCTGAGTCCATCTAATACGCTTAAAGCTTCGTTAACATTTTTAATTGTTTTAACGTCTTCTTTTACGGACAGTTTATCTTCATCGTCATCCTCAACTGTATGATCTTCGTTAATTTCGCGCACTATGCTTGCAATTTCTGCTTCGCTTTTTTCAGTGAAAACTTGGTCGTCGATGGGAGCATAGTCTTCAGCGGTCACATTTGTGAACCCTGCTTGTTGCATTAACGACTGCAAATCGGATCCATCATTGTCACAATCAACTTCGTTGTCAATTTCCTCTGTGGCAGATCCTTTTTTGAATCCAACGCGATTAAAGCAACTTACTATTGTTTCTTTTTTAACTTCCTTCCATGCGTGCTTAACCAGTGGTTGGAAGTAGCGCGCTACAAGTAGCGACGCTACTGTAGTAGCTACATTTTTTAGTAGTTTGTAGTGTAGCGCACTACTTTTCAAAAGACGTAGTGTAGCGAGTAGTTCGATACAAAAAAAAGTAGTTTGTAGCGATTTCTAAAAACTACTTTTAAATAAAGTTTCAAAAAAAAAAAAGAGAAGAAGAAAGGAATAGAGGTTTCAAACGAATCTGATTGGTGCAAATTTTACGCGAGTAAAATTAGCACCAATCAGATTCGGAAGCCTCTGAAAATTACGAGCAGTGGCGTAGCCATGGGGGGGGGATAGGGGGGTCACAACCCCCCCATGAGCCCCAAAAAATCATTTTTCAGTCGAACCTGAAGGGTTCTGTTTATGCTAATAGCTTTTATGACGGTATATATATATATATATATATATATATATATATATATATATATATATGTGTGTGTGTGTATGTGTATTAATTTGAGGGTATGGCTTTACTTTAAACTTCAGAAAAAATTAACCCCCCCCCAAGAATTTTTTCTCGCTACGCCACTGCCTCAGATTGACGCCTTTCGTTCTATCTGTTTGACGCCATTAGTTTGTTTAGCATCGAAATTTTCACAGTTCCCCATTATTCACCTTATGGCTTAGAAAGAAAAGAATAAGAGATAACTGCCAATGTAGTACCGCGTTTCATGGGCGCCGATATGGAAGGCACGTATTGGCTCAAGCCCCCCCCCCCCCCCCGCTTTAGAATTTACCTCTTTCTTTTAGTACGTTTTTCTTCGCAAAAATATAAAAACATTTCTTCTCCAGCCATTAATGAATAAGTTATTAAAAATGTCAATTTTTTGATAATTCTAATCTGTAATGAAATCGGTTTTCATGTGAAAATATCCTACTAAACCATGAGAAAAATATCTGACCCCGCCCTAAAACTTTGTATATGGGCGCCCATGCCGCGTTTGTGTTTTCTGGTAGCTGAGAATGTCCCGTGGATGAACATTTTAGATTTCAATGAGACTATTGTGCCAATATCCACCTAGTATGAAAACTACTGTAAATGTTATAGAAGACGATGATATTGAACTGCCTTTTTTTTTTTTTTTGGCCGGCTAACAAATGTTACAGTATTATAGAAATACTAGAGTACCCGACAGACGTTGTTCTGTTCAAACTTTGTAAATTGAAAAGTTAAAAAAATTCGATAAACTATCAAGTGTTTGAACCGTTCTGTGAAAAAAAAAATCAGTGACTAAAAGTACTTCTTTTGACTGAAGGAAACAACCCCATTTTGTTTGCTTCTGCCTCTATCAGCAAGGCCATGGCCGAAGAACTTTGGCCCTTGGTCTTTGGCGTCCACAAATTTGGCGACAATTGGGAAAATTGCTAAGACTCTTAGTTTTCAAACTCTTCCCGCAATTTCTACATTGTCTGCGGGAATTATCATAACGTAGATCATAAAATATGCAGAATTGGCGAAAACATTTCCCCATTGCATAAATTCCGTGGGGCCAAGTTTGTGGACCTTTAAGATATTAAAATGAAGCGAAGCTAAAAGACTTAACCATGGCAATTCGAAACAAAACATCAGTAATTTTAATGTTTATGATTTATTCAAACTTTATTTTTAACGGCTTGTAACTTTTTTTCCTTTGGAGATAGAAGGTTACTTTTTCGACCGAAAGTCGAGATATTTCTGGAGTAAAAAATGTCGCTTTTTCCAACGGTGTCAAAACGAAAACTCTGGGACAATTCCTTCACTTTTTATTGATAGATTTAATGAAGAAAGTATTGCCAAAATTTCAGTTAAGCCTAAAAAAGTTCGAGATTAAAATGCAAATTGCTCCCGTCGTAATGAAGTTAGAGCATTGAAACAAATTGCTTAGAACACGAAAAATTCTACCCTATTCAACGATATAAAATATTAATATGTGCAAGTAATTTTTCACTCCTTTAATAGCCAATAATAGGCAACTTACGTGAAATTTTGGGCCTAAACTGGAATAAAAAAAGAACTATGTATCGGATTTTTCCGAATTATAGCCTATGTTACTCAGTAAGAAAGCCCCTTTCATGTAGTGAAAGAATTTTTCAAATAGGTGCAGTGGTTCCGGAGATTACCTCGAACATATAAACACACAAAAATCCGCCCTCTCTCTTTATAATATTAGTAAAGATATGGTCACGGGAATTTTTCGTTTCTTGTAAATTTGCTCCTTTTTAAAAAAGCTTACGGTATCAATGTCACCTGCATATTACTGTCGAATTTCAACGCGAAGGATGCGTTCCAAGGCTCCTAGCGTAGGTTGAAATTTCGCGTCGTGGAAAAGGGTATCTATACGACTTTTTATGAGTATACCAATCATTTTGAGACATTTGAAAACGTCCCTCAAACTGTTTTAACCCATTTCTTAACTTCCTATTACCGAATTTAAACATAGAGAATAGAGAAGTGAAATTTCACTGTGTTTTTAAAAAAGCTGTGTTATTGAATAAAAATACTGTTAGGATGCACAAAATCAGTGGGAGAGAATGGCATAAAATGAAACGGTACGATACCGTAATTATATTCGACACATTTTTTAGCTGTTCAAGCATATCGAAAATCTTTAGTTGTCAAATATTAGTATTTTTCCTTCCATTTTCAAACTTTAGATAAACAGCTGCTTATGTGAACTTATGTTTCATCAAATTCATATTTAGAATGAAAAAAATGCGAGTGGCGATTTGTAAATTAACAAAGCGACGTTCCGATTAGTTTGGTTGGAGAACTTCCTCTTTCAGTGATGCTAAAGGGAAAGTCCATTCACGAAACTAATATTTAGTAGCCAGTAGAGTAGGTGATACTTAAGCCTCGCGATTCCCACACGAAAACTTTCGTGCTACAGGGTGAGGAATTCGCGTTAGCTCTAAAATTCATTACTCGAGTAAAGCTCGCTATATAGACATTTCGTGAAAATCGAATCACGCTGTTGCGCGAGTCCACTGTAGTTTAAAATTGTACATTGAAGTAAGCATTCTTAGTTATCTTTCACATTTCAGATATTTATTAATATTTGATTATGAATACTAGTACAGTTTGGGGTATTTTCCCATTTGTTTATTTTTTCTTTTTCACTGATTGAATGTTGGTATATTAACATGATAAAAGTCGATTATTAAATATTTAAGTTTTTGAGGTTATTCGGTGAAATTGAAAAAATGCTCTTATTTCATTTTATGAGTGGCGTAAAAAAGGAGATGTTATTTTAGTCCGGACCTCTAGCTTGAAGCTCAAAATCAATTAATTAGTTCCTCCAAAAAAAAAAAAAGTTTCTATAAAATTAACTGATATAATGAAAATTAGTTTTTCTCTTTTGTTTAAAATATGATTTTTATGATCTAAATCATTTATATATATGTATGACTATATAAAATTTAAAATAAATTATGAACTGCATCAAGGGGCGTGCACAGAAATTTTGGGGCCCGTCACAAATGACTTTTCCAGGGCCAGTGCATATTGTTTACCCCTATATTTACCCCTATATTTATTTAAACCCCTAGTTTTAAAAATATTGGGCCCCTTTCAGACTCGGGCCCGGGCCACACACAACAGGTGTCCTTTCTCCTCTCCTCCCCCCGTGCACGCCCCTGACTGCATCTATTTACACTTTCAAGTAGCCGAGTTGCACTTCTTGTCTTGAATGAAATATTCACTGACAGGAAAGGAATGAAATTTTTAAGTTTGATTTCCTTCAACTTTTAAATCCTTTCTTGCAGCGAATATTCGTAAAAATCGTTTAAAATATTTGGAATGACAAATTGGCTCAGCAAACGACGGAAAGAATAAATAATTCTTGGTAATATTCCATGTTCAAATGATTCAGTTTATTATTCTAAATCATTTTTTGAATCTTCGTTCAATCCTCAAACGGTGTATGCTTTTTATTTATTAATTTTTCTAAAGTAGCTAAAAAGTAGCGAAGTAGCGACTACTTTTCAAAAGTAGTTTGTAGTTGCTACATTTTGGAAAAAGTAGTTGTAGTTGTAGTTAACTACGTTTGTAATAAAGTAGTTGTAGTTGTAGTTCGCTACAAATAAAATGTAGTTTTTCCAAACACTGTGCTTAACCCAGCTGATTGCATCTAACACATCAATTGTTTTGGACAATTCGCTACTTGTTTTAGTTTCTTCCATTTTATTGATTAAATGCTTCATAACTAGTTGTCTGTATTGAATTTTAAATGCTTGAATTATCCCAGCATCCATAGGTTGGCATTTCGATGTTGTGTTTGCTGGCAAGAAGACTATTTCTATATTTTTCAAGTGAAAGTCTTTGGGATGGGAGGGCGCGTTGTCCATAAAAATAACAATATGCCTTTTTTCTCTCCCCAACTTCTTATCAAAAGTTACAAGCCAATCAGATATGACACTGGTTGTCATCCACGCTCTTCTATTTGAATACCAGTCTACAGGTAATTTTTTTATATCCAGTCCTTTAAAACACAGAGGTCTGGCTGCTTTTCCGATGACAACTGGTTTTAATTTTGTACCATCCATGCTGGCACCCAACAAAACTGTTAAGCGTTCTTTGGAGATTTTGCCACCAGAGCAGTTTTCTTTCCGTAAAGTTAAGGTTTTATCTGGCAGAGTTCTATAAAACAAACCGGTCTCATCAATGTTATAAATGTCACATGGCTCGTAATTTTCAATCAAACTAGGCACTTTCTCAAACCATTTCTCGCAAACGTCAGCATCCACATCCATGGATTCACCACATATTTTTTTAAAAACGATATCATGTCTCGTTCGAAAACGATCTAACCATCCATTGGAAGCTTTGAAATTTTCTATACCCATTTCAGTAGCTGCTTCTTTCGCCTTTTCTTGTAAAATAGGGCCAGAAATCGGAATATTTTTGCTTCTTGCGGACACAAACCATTTAAACGCAATTTCATCCACTGCAAGGGCATTACTTTTAGGAAAATCTTTTTTCTTCTCTTGGTTTCCATTTATGAACCATTCTTTCTTAAACTTCTCTTTTCCTTTTAATATACAGCAAATTTGTGTGCGTCCCACACCAAACTTTTCAGCAATGTTCCGTATTCCAATTTTATTTTTTTCTGCGAAATCTATAACTTCAATTTTTTCTTTAAGAGAAAGAGTACGACGCTGACGATGAGTATTCAGAGCCATTTCAATGAGAACGATGAAACAACTGAATGCTTACCCTTAAGTTTACTTTATGATATTGCATTGGCTTTACTTTTACTCTCTATAAAATATTTTTGTTAGATGGCGCGTCAACTCGGCTCCACTTAGACACAACACGCCTGCTTGTTAGTCATCTGAAAAGGAACAAGGCAACGGGGGAGGGTGGGGGTATACAGACAGAAACTTGCAGAATAATCATTTTCTCTTTTCTTTTATTTTTGACGATTTGATGATGTTTTTTGGAATGAAAAATGCATTTCGGTGTGAAGCTGAAAATTTTTTGCTACGCAGTAGATGCAAAGTAAAATTGCAAAGAAATATTTTTTTTATCTCCGTATAAGCTGGTCGACTTTGCATTAAATGAAGCCTTTCAATGGAGTAGCTATTTAATTCTCAAGTTTTAAATACTGTCCGCAAAAAAGGATATATCAATGTAAATGACTTCGAAAAGGGTGTCCGTGTCGGTATTTGAGGGTGTCCGTACGAGAGAGGTTCCTTATACATTAGGTTTAATGTCTCTCTGCCGGGGAATTAAAAACTGTCCGCATAAGAGGGGTGTCCGCATTAAAGGGGTGTCCGTTAGGAGGGGTTTCACTGTATTTCAATTTGAAATGTTCATACAGAAGTAAAAATATGAAAGTTCGTTATGTGAAAAAACAGTTAAGACACATTAAAGTTTCACAAAGTAAATTTGTGAGTCCAGAAGCTTAATGCAAAAGTCAATTTCAAATGATATTAGCACATTTGACATGAAGCTAAGTCATTGTAAGTTTAAATTTATCGATCATATAATATCATACAAACTTCAATGTGTTTTTTCCAAAATTACGTACTTTCTTTAAAATTGAGCAAAATTCATAGAAAAAGATACCTGCATGTTCCTCATTGAAAGCTTCATCAGATTACATCAGAAAAAAATATAATTAACAAAAATTTACTGCTAATATCATTAAAAAACACGGAGCGTAAAATTAGCAAAACAACAAAGCTCAATTCACTGTTGCCTCCCCCCCATTTCTTGCTATTGCTTTAATCCCGAATTTAGTGCTTAGGATATTCTTCTGTTGTTTGCTTTTACCTTACTTCTGATAGCTCTATACTTTTTCGTTCGCCGCCCTACTTGTACTTGAAAAAAAAAAAAATGTAAAGAGAAATCTATAGTGCATGTTAAACTTAAAATAGGTGCATTTAATTGTGTGTGTGTGTGACTTCGGCAAGTTTTATTATTCGAGTCGGCAATTTGAGAATTCTGCACACCCCTCCCAAAGGTTAGAGATTCGACCAGGGCCGTATGTAGCAGGTGTGCAGCGTGTGCACAGCACACGGGCGACCAAGGAAAGAGGCGGCCGCAGGCCGCTTCATATAGTTCTTTTAATCAAGCAAAATTCCCCAAGAATTTCTCACAAGATAACTTATAATAAGTCGAATAAATATGCTGAATTTTAAAATGTTCAATTATCAAAGTAAGTGCCGATTTCCCGACAGCATAGCATAGTTTAAGAAAAATAGAATGTTAGGAACATTGTGTAGGTTCACTGTCCATTAATATCTACTCTTTACACACAATTCATTTGGTTGCAAAATTTGTGACAGCTCCGGTAATCAGGCATGGATACAGGGGAGGGAAGATGAGGGAAATGGCCCCTCCCGAAGAATGAAAGGGTACCTTCTAAAAGGAGCACTCAGGGCCCAGGGCGATCGCTAATGTTTACCCCCCAAGCTTTTATAGACCTAAACAATGAAGACATATTTTATATATTATATTTAAAAAAAGCTATACTGATTAGATATTGTCGCAAGCATTTCAAACAACAAATTCTGTTTTCAACAATCGTGGATGTGAGGAGAGACAGTGGAAAATTGCGACTCCCCAGAGAGTCAAACATATATGAATGACGAACTAAAATTTTTTCTAATTAAAATCACGAATGAACTGCCCGGTTTCAGATCAGGTAGGAGAACAGGGCTCTTTTTAAGGGTAGCAAATTTAAGTGTAGATCCAAAACGAAGATCCAGAAGGATGCCATGACCTCCTTGACGAGACTGAAGAAGGCTTAACGTTGCATTTTTAGGACTTCAATTTCGGAAAATTTCGTTCGTTGAACTACCGATCTGAAGGACCCAATTGAGTCTCTGATTCACCCCTTCCACCTTAACTCAATCAAGTATAGCCATAAAATGTTGGCTAGTGGCCGTGGTAGCCCGATCGGAAGAGTGTCGGATTCGGGGCCGGAGGGTCCTGAGTTCGAACCTCGATGGTCGAAGACCCACCGTCGTCATTAAAGGGGACTGGGCGACGTTAAATATGCTCGTGGTCTCAATGTCCTCCAAGTGAAACGATACCTCTGGAGTTGCTAGCACCAGGTAGCTATTAGCTCCTGGTCTAGTTCTAAATTCTCATTAACTGTTCGATCCGGTGATGGTGCTGCCATCTATCGGTATACAAAATAATGGAGGCAAGGCACTTAGTATGCAGTCCTCGACATAAATACAGTTGTAGTCAGTTGTGACTCGGAATCGAAAAATCGAAAATGTTGGCTTCAAACTCCAAAATGTGTTTTCAGAAACCCTTCCAAATGTCATCAAAAATTGCTTAATGACATTTTTCGGATTTCTTTTTCGAAATTTTTGCGATGAAGGGCCCCGAAATCCATTCCCAAACATTAAAACCAAAAATAGTCTCAATTAGTGATGTTCCGGATATCCGAGGGAAAATAAAGATGCGTATCCGTATCCGTTACTTTTTTGACGGATCTTAAACAGATCATTTCTATTCTAAAAATATTTAAAAATTTGAATAAAAGACTCTTACATTCCGTTTAAATTAGGTTTTATTCCCTATTTAAATTTTAAGGTATCATTTCAGAAACCAATTTGTATCCCCTACCCCCTCCCCGTTGCCAATAGGAAGGGGAAATAAGTTTTGTGAGTCTTTTTGTGGCATCATAGCTCCTAAACAGATAAACCGATTTTGATAGTTCATTTTTCGTTCAAAAGGTGACTTGATCGAAAGTGTTCTTAGCTTGGCCTTGTTTTTGTAGACTTTAATTACCGGAGATATTAATTAAACACCGACTTAACGTTTTTCACAATTAGGGTAGTAAAAATTTACCCGTACGTTAAATGTTGGCCCTAATTGAAAGAGCAAAGTTTTCTATTCTATTCTATTCTATTCTATTCAAGAGTCACAACTGACTACAACTGTATTTATGTCGAGGACTGCATACTAAGTGCCTTGCCTCCATTATTTTATATACCGATAGATGGCAGCACCATCACCGGATCGAACAGTTAATGAGAATTTAGAACTAGTCCAAGAGCTAATAGCTACCTGGTACTAGCACCCCCAGAGGTATCGTTTCACTTGGAGGACATTGAGACCACGAGCATATTTAACGTCGCCCAGTCCCCTTTAATGACGACGGTGGGTCTTCGACCAGCGGGGATCGAACCCGAGACCCTCCGGCCCCGAGTCCAATGCCTTACCGATCACAAAGTTTTCTGCGTTTGATATTTATTTGAAACTTCCAACTGATATACAGTAGGAGCTATAATCTTGTTAAATAAATTTAAATGCAATTCTAACCCTTTATACGCGTGATTAGTAGCGATTTCATTGTCGGAAGGAGCAAAAGCTCAATGATTTAAAATTTTTACCTGCTGTTAGTTCATATTTGTTAACAAATGTGTAATCTGACCCGCGGAATTCATCTTAATATGAGGTCGGCTCTCTGGGACATGTTTTGGTTTTTTAATTTTTAATTTAATATTAGTTTTTGTTATTGATTTGGGGTTTCTGTTATTCTTCATTTTTGTTTTTCTCGGCATCCTTTCAAAAAAGTGAGACTAAATTCTCTATTGTATTTACTGTTTGTAAAGGTATTCCCGGCTCTGTATTTCGTCGGTCGGAGTAAGTTCGGTGGAATGGGTCAGCGCTGCATTTATGCTGAAATAAAATGCGAAAAATTATTTCTAGCCTGTCCAGTAGCAGCTTTACACTCTTGTTCCTGTATCCTACATCTACCGAGCAAGCTAGAAATAATTTTTCACATTCCATCTAAGCATTAATGCAGCGCTGGCCCATTCCTTCCAACTCTCCCTCTATTTTAACGGAGAATTCTTTAAAGAGTAAATCATAGTCTTGATTATACTTTTACCGCAATTGACATTTTTTGAAGAAACTGCCATTATTTTGACGGGAATACCTTCCGTAACAAATTTTACACTTGGATAGTTGAATTGGGTAAAAAAAATGAGATCAGTATCCGTATCCGCAGAACTTGACACTAATGATCCGTATCCGCGGATCTACTTTTTTAACGATCCGGCACATCACTAGTCTCAATTAGTGTCTGTAGAGAGGCCCCTCAGCCCCTCTCACTTAACGTATTGAAAAACAAACTAAAATTGCGTTTTCCAAGCATCAGTTTGAAGAACTTTCGGGGAAGGATCCCGAATCCCCCTTTTCTCCAACGCAATCACTATACCTCAAAATTTCGTTTTTAGACGATTCTGTGGAGCCACAGAACCCTGCCTGCCTAAACTAGCCTGAAATTGATTTAATTTCAAAAAACAGTTCGTGAGGCACATTGAACCCCCGCCTGCTCTTTGACCCATCATTATCAAACAATGCCTAAAATACGATTTTGGGACGTCAATTACTAAAAAATTCCGGAGGAGAACTGCCTGGCTTATGTAACTTTTTACGGCGCTAAGGCATACCCGTCAATCGTCGAGGTGAGGTGGACAAAAGTCTCTAGTTGTATTTTTCAAATATCCGATAGATCCGACGAAGCTTCTCAGTTTCGTTAAAGTCACCAAAGATAGCATAAAGTTGCCCTTTCTTCCTAAAAATAACCTAAAATTGATTTTAGTTTCGAAAAATATTTCGGTTCGGAATACTTTCACGTTTCCCCTATCGTTTTCAAATACAGTCAAAAATGGGCTTTTGAAACAATAATACCGAGAAATGACCGGGAAAAAGCCGCCAGACCCCATACCGTCATCAAAGACGGCCTAAATTTGCGTTTTAGACTTTAATTTCGAAAACTATCGATGGGAGACGATTGAATCTCCCTCCCTCTAGCAACGTCAACAAAGATAACTCAAAATTGCGTATTTAAAACTTCAGTTTCGGAAAATTTTCGGAAAGAGCGCCAATCCTTCTTAAGCTACGGTCACAAAAAATAGCTTCAAATTGATTTCAAGTTTGAAAGAATTTTAGGAAAGAACTCCAACATTACTTCCCCCTGAAGTCTCCGAAAAGTTCCTAAAATTGCGATATTTGACGTCAATTTCGAAAATTTCTCCATGCATCTTGAATATACCCGACTCTTTTACCCTTGCGACCAAACATAACCAAAGATTAGCTAAAACTATATTTCATACGCCAATTTCGATAATTTTCTGGGAGCAATCCTGCCTTCCTCTGATCTCACCGAAGACAGACTATAAAATGTGTTTTACGACTAGTAAATTTTGGTATCTATTACTTTCTTCCAAGATATAAATTGTACCTAAGGAGTTTCTTATTATAAATCTTTTCTTCCTTTTTATAATTTCACTATTCTTCTGTTTTTTTTTTCTTTTTTTTTTTTCTTCTTTAAAATAGAACTTGATATAAAAGTTTGAAGAAAGATTTAATATTTAACATATGTTACTAAATAAAACTGGAATTTTGTGTAAACTTTTAATTTTTTTTATTTTTCCATAGCAATAAAATGTCTACCCGGTTTTACCCCACTAGTGGGGCAAAACCGGTTAAAATGACTTTTTTTACAAAAAAATTTATAAAAATTAAAAAACAAAACAATTACGGTTTGGAAACTGCGGTTGCAATAATAGATAACTAGTGCATACTTTTGCAAAATTTTGTTCCTTTATGCTAAAAACTGATTTCTAGAAGCCTGCAAACCTTAGGGTCCCGGTTTTATTCCACTTGCCTTTACACTAAAGAAAGAAAAACTGCGAAATTCGATGAAAAATGAAAATTTTTGATCCTGGCACTTCATGAAAATTCTTTTAATCAGGCAAAAATTTTGACTCCTAAAATTGGATAAGGAAAACCTCTTTTTTTTTAATCACTATTCGTTTGGTAAGTTATGAACTTTTATTTTTTTCTTCCTACATTAATAAATAGTCGTAAGTTACGTTTATCGTCCCTAGATGGCAGCACGAAAGTATTCTTCCATTCGAATAAATTAGAATTTTCCTAAGTCCAACCTTTTTTGACCCGACTACCGATATTAAAATGATTCTTGCGGTCCAAAACACATTTTTTTTTTTGCAAGAATTTGAATTTTTTTCTCAACAAGGTGGTAAAAAATGGAAAAGGGAGAAAAAGATTACAAACAACTGTTTTTATCATTGCCTAATGCATACTTGGTTGTTTTATTGATGTGAAGTCTGCATCTTATTTTTAGAAACCAATTTCTAAATATATTTGACTCGAAATGTAAAATGAGAAGCACTGCAAGATTGCGACTAATCGTGGTTTTCAATTTGTGACAGTGAACAAACGACGGATCATGGAGTGGGGTGGGGTGGGGGGGGGGCAGCTTCGTGGGCCGCATATTGACCACGCTCTCGGGGCAGACGGTAAATTTTCGGTTTTGGAGTGAAATTGATTTCAGTCGCTGGAATGAATCGGAAAATATCGAAAAAGTAATTTTTTAATTAAATAGTAACAAAGCAGTTTATCTCGACAGGAAACGACGCCTCCCCCCATACCATGAAGCACCCCCCCCCAAAAAAAGAAGAATATATCCCTTAAAACACCCTCAATGCTTTCCCTTTCCGAAAAAGAAATAATGTATTTTCGAATATTAAGAATAGCCCAACCATTACTAAATTATGTAAGAATGAATCTCATCAAAAACAACCCTGTTGTAAAAATTTAACCGCCAAGAAAACCTTTAACTTTTCCGCACAAAAAAGAAAACCTGCATCCTAAACCCAAAAACCCTCAGTCATAAAAAGTTATGATATCTAGTTTGTCCGCCAAGTATCTGCCAAACTATCATCCTCCCTCTCCTCCTTTTTCATCACAGCTACTTCCATTAGAACCTCCTCCCACCTTCAACTCCTCAGAAATATGGATAGATCTTTTAAATTGTTTATCTTGATTGGCGGGAAGCTTTTTGCTCACCAAGCAACCACTTCACTTTGAAAAGCTTCCCGCCAAACAAGATAAACAATTTAAAAGATCTATCCATATTTCTGAGGAGTTGAAGGTGGGAGGAGGTTCTAATGGAAGTAGCTGTGATGAAAAAGGAGAAGAGGGAGGATGATAGTTTGGCAGATACTTGGCGTGCAAACTAGATATCATAACTTTTTATGGTTGAGGGTTTTTGGGTTTAGAATGCAGGTTTTTTTTATTGTGCGTAAAAGTTAAAGGTTTTCTTGGCGGGGAAATTTTTACAACAGGGTTGTTTTTGATGAGATATCACATCTTTTTGCATTGATATTATTACTTTGTCTGTATTTTTAGAATTGAGAACTTCAAGTCAGAAAATTTTCAATTGAAACAACGCTGTTTTGTGTTTTTAAGGAACAATAATGGCTAGCCTAATTTTACGTCAAGTTATTTTCTGACTATTAAGATTCTATGTTCATTTTGCGAGAATTGGGCGGTTTAAATTTTATTGCAGTCCTTGTATCCTCTCTGTTGCAAAGAAAACTTCTTCGATAATAAAATACTATATTTTAAATTATATTGTTTTCGAGTATTTTACAACTTCGCAATAAATTCTATCACAGTTTCTTTATTTGACAGATTATTCAACATTTTCATGAAGGTTTCTTTAAATGTTTTACAGCTTGAGGGCTATTTTAATCTAGCTTTTCACTTTTTATTTAATTACATTTTTTCTTAAATCATGGATTATTTTACGTTTTATGGGATAATTTTAATTGTTTGGTGATTTATCTTTTTCTTGATAGAAGTCTTTGTCTTGTTTAATACCTAGTTTTGTTTAAAAGTTCATTTAAAAAACGAAATAACGCATGTTATCACCAAGCAAAAAAAAAAAAAAAAACTAAGCCATTAAATATTTTAAATTTGAATGTGTCAGAAGATCTATACAACTTTACTCGATGTCAAATCGCGGATATCCCAAATTTGCCATAGCGAATGCGCATGTTGTGCGCGGACTAAGCTCATTAAAAGTCTTGCTTAAATTAATTGCAAAATTTTTTTCAGCTAACAAATTACTGCAAAGCACGGATATCCACACACGTATTTCATATATTTTCAATTCATTATGTGTTGTTTGTGAAAAATCCATTAATTTAGAAAATAAGCAAACCAATAAAAAAGTGCTATTTTTCGCTTTCAATTAAAAAGTTATATGTGCCGTATTCATATGCGTACAGTTTCATATAATTTGTCACGTAAAATAGTGTAATGGTTTAACCCCAGTTTCGCGTCGACATTTAAAATTTCTTCTCTCCATAAATATATCAAAACTGAAAAACAAGGGGAAGCAAATTTCGTATCGGCAAAACTTTTTTTTTTTTTTTTTGGGGGGGGGGGGGAAGGACAGCATTCTAATCTCATTCATTAATTTGTTTCTCTGCTTAAGTATAAACAAACAACATAGAATCTGAAAACAGAAAGCGTGGCAAATTTGTGATATCAGCGATTTAACGTCTAGTTGCAACTGTTGGATATGTTTTAGTCTTGATTGAATTTCATTTCCTAAGACACTTGGGAATAACTGTTAGATCTGTTCTAACCTTGCAATTGCAGTCCGAGATATACAAACCCTATGAGCTGAGAGTAAGTACATAAGAATTTAGGGAAATTTAGTGATTTTCAAACTTTAATTACTCCGGCCCATGATGTCCTTGGGGGTTGCATTTCTGTATATGTGCTCAATGGCCCCTCAAGAATATGTATACAAAAAATCATTACCGTAGCCCCCCGGGGGTTGTGATAGAACCCCGGGAAGGTACAATTTGGGGGATTAAAACGAGGGGGGGAAGGGGAGGGGGTCAAATGGCACAAAGGGCACATCAGTAGGGCACAAGGAATGTGTGTGCGAAATTTCAGCTTGATTCTATTTTTCGTCAGGGCTGTAGCCCTGTCAAAGAAAGCGAAAACTTTTTTGAAGAGCGATTTTATAACTTTAATACCTCCTCCCCCTGATGGTCCAGGGGATTGTATTTTGGTTTACGGCGTTAGGGGCCACTAGAGATTGAGTGTACCAAAAACCAACTCCGGGGGTCTTCATGGGGCTGAGATACAGAGGGGTGAAAAACCCAAAAAACCCCAACTTGTTCTGGCGTGTAATCTTGTTCTTGGTCGCTTTTATTTTCTTTCGTCTTTGGCGGTGGATTTGCTTCTGTTGGCTGCTGACGTTTGGTTTCCTTGGCGGGGCGGGACGCTCCCGCGTCCCGTGATAATAAATCAAATGAATGAAATTTGTGTTATCAATCTTAAAAACTATAAGAGTTGAGTTGTTTTATACCACTTAAAAGGTACCAAGAATTTTGTTTTCAGGAGTATGAAATTAAATACATCGCAGCCATTTTAAAGTTAAACAGAATCGGTTGCCGTATCAAGTCAGTCACCGAGGATATTTTGGTGTCCTGGATGTAAAATTCTAATTCTTTTTTTTTAGCATTTAGATACCTTTTGAGTAAAAAAAAAACAATAATTTTCATGCTGAGGGGAAGAAGTTGGTTTTTTATATGATAACTTGACTGACACTCATAGACTGATTTTAAGATTTTTTCTGAACGAAACATTCTAACAGATATTTTTTGAGATAAGCTTCCAGTATAAAACTGTGTTATGAGTATAATAAAATACATTTTTTCGGGAAAGCTGATTACTATATACCAAATTTTTCCAAAAAAAAAAAATCCGGAAAGATTGTAGACATGTGTTACGGCTTATTTTCAATTTAAAAAAATTATAAACTAAAATTTAACTTGTTACAGTCTAATAATATATATTTCAAGCTTTGAAATGATATACAATACGTAGAGTTTTGTTAATATTGAAATTTTGATGCTCAGGTTGGCATTTTCGTGGAAGCTCCCTTCATACTACTAATAATAATATAACTTTATTGATAATGATAACTTATGTTAATAATGTTTAATTTAGTGGCAACTGTAGTTGTGTTTAAAATAATCTCTTTATAGTAAACTAGCTGCGTTGCCCGGCTTTGCTCGGTCTCCCTGAACAAAAAAAACCATTGCGTCAAGTGAAGTTATCTTCAGTAACCAGGATTAAATGAAAGAAAAAAAAAACACCATCATGTAAAATTTTTCCGCCAAACAATGACGACATACTAAAATACTTTTCAGAAATTAAAATAAAATGAGAAAGATGGATTTAAAAGGCGTAGCCATGGAAACAAAATAAAATAAGTTTAAGAATTGGAAATGAGAAAGATGGAAATAAACAATGGATTCAAAAAGCGTTACCGTGGAAACGCAAAATAAAATGGTTAAAAACTTGAATAGAGAACAGAATTTTGAACTTCATTTAATTCGCTTGTAACTTTTTTCTAATGGAGATAGAGGGTTAAACTTTCGACCTTAGGTCCAGTTAGATCTGGAGTAAAAAAAGCATCTCTTTCCAATGCTGTCAAAAAGAAAACTGTGGGACAATTCCTTCACTTTTTATTGATGGATTTAATGAAGAAAGTAGTACCTAAATTTCAGCTAAGCCTAAAAAAATTCGAGCCAAAAATGTAAAAAACTCCCGCCGCAATTAAGTTAGAACATTGGAACAAATTACGTAGAACGCGGAAAATTTTTCCCTTTCCAACGATATATAATATTACAATTTGCGAGTAATTTTTACCCGCATATTCGGGAATTTATGTGAAAATTGGGCCTAAATTGGAATAGAAAAAGAACTATTCATCGAATTGTTTTTGAACTGATCTGCAAACCTTCTTAGGACTTAAAGGAACAAACTGTGAAAATTTCAGCAAAATCGGTCGGGTAGTTCTCGAGTTTTGCGAGTTCAAACACACAGAAGCTTTTTGGAGACTTCATTTTATACTATAGAGATAAAAGTAAGGTTTCAAAGAAATTCTGGAAGGAAGTTTGTGGCGGGCGTGCGTTTAGGAGATCCCATAGCATCTACAGCCTTGAAATGTTGTGCAAAACTACTTCGAGTCCCGGGGGTGTGCACCTGGGGTTTTATTTTTTAAAATTCGAATTAGTTTTTTTGTCATTAAATTTTTTAACTCAAATTTCGCGTAAATTGCCTATTATTGCTTATTAAAGGGGTGAAAAATTATTTGCACATATTAATATTATATATTGTTGGGAAGGGTAGAATTTTCCGCGTTCTTTTCAATGCTCTAACTTAAATACGGCGGGAGTTATTTGCGTTTTTAGCTCGAACTTTTTTAGGCTTAGCTAAAATTTAGGCATTACTTTCTTCATTAAATCTATCTGTAAAAAGCGAAGGAATTTTCCCACAGTTTTCTTTTTGACACCTCTGGAAAGAGCGGCTTTTTTTTACTCCAGATCTAACTCGACCTGTGGTCGAAAAACTGAGCTTCTATCTTCAAAGGATAAAAAGTTACAAGCCGTTAAAAATCAAGTTCGAATAATCTAATCTTTATTAAAATTCTTGATGTTTTATTTGGCGTTGCCATAGTTACGTCTTTTTGATTCGCATCTTTCTTCTTTCTTATTGACAAACTTTAAGGGTTTCGATTTTAACGGAAAATCTTAGGCTCAACTCAATTCAATCCCCGAGTTAAAGAGCAAAATATGTTACTAGAAGCCACGAATATCAAAGCGACTTTTCAAACGTACAAAGTTGCAGTTTTGCAATGCTCAGGAGCCCCTTAGCCCTTTTCGCTCTGCAAGTTGGTACAAGTTATTTTGAAACCCGGGGAAGGGGTGCTTTTTGATCCAAAGGGAGCTTATAATGCGTTTTTAATCTGTTTCTTTTTAACTGACGATTTAAATCTTTGCAAATCAAATAAGATTGCGAAGTAATCTTCGGGGGTTGGTGAGCGGTAGCGAGCAGGGGGCAGAGCTCCCTAGTACAAATAAAAAATAATAACGGAAACAGTATAAAAAATAAGAACAACATAATAATAATAATAATATAACTTTATTGATAATGATAACTAATTTTAATAATGTTTCATTTAGTGGCAACTGCAGTTGTGTTTAAAATAGTGCAAATAAAATATAATAACAAAAACAATAACATATCCGACATATTTAATAATCCGGTTGTAAGCTGAATCCAAGGGTGACTATAAAAATAGTTTCTGGAGAGGACACCAGATAGTTAAATGTGCCTTTATACAATTTTGCACAGCAAAATTCTCATAATGAGTTCTTTTAAAATGCTTTTTAGGATTTCTGTAAATTACATAAAAATCATGCACTAATTTGCTTCAAATATGGCCGAAAAATACAATTTTAACATTTTATGTCAATTACATACTAAACCCAAGAAATTTTCACGCAATAAGCGGCATTAGTTAGAAACATTCTCATAATGATTAAAATACGAGGAGAAGGTTATGAAACATAACCGAAGCCTCATTCATGTTTTGTTTTTATACGTTTATTTTTATTTTTTCCCATTGGAGTGTTGCAATACACCCCCCTTCCTCCTCCCCCCCCCCCCATTGGACAAAGCGTTGGTTTTATTAAAGTATAAAATGTTAGGAAATTAAGAAAATCAAAGGGTCACATATAGTGCATTTCGTTTTATTGAAGTATATATTCAGAAACTATTTGCGAATTTCGAAGCGGCTTCTCTTTTGGTCGTAAAGCCATGATGTAAAATCATGATGCAGTGAATGAAAAGACTCTTCTACGTACGCATTTACTCACTTAAAGGTGATCAACAACTGATTCCATTAAAGACGAATTAATGGATGAATCGTGAGATTTTGTATTTTCAATTCGAAACGAGAAAGTTGTATGAATTCTTCCTACTGATCACAGACTCCTATATTATTCCTTTAGCAAATAAAAGTGATTTTGTTCAAATATACTCCTTTTTTTAAAATAATAGTGAAAAGGATTCTATTTATGCTGTGGAGGAATTAATTTAAAATACTCAATGAGATAAATAAATTACTTTATTCGATTGGGAGGGGCACGTGCAACCTGTGCTCTACTAATGGCTGAATCTAAAGCATACAGTGAGCATTCCCCCTCTTTCTACCTTCAAACTTTTGTTGAATTTTATCTTAAATTAGGAGTTTATTTTTGTAAATTGTCTTTACCGGTAAAAAATTAAACGATGCTGCTAATTCATGGCGAATCCAACTCAAAACGAAAGGGGGCTTCAGGTCTGTCAGTTAATTAATCAGGGGGGGGGGGGGTCATCTGCCTCTCTCCCATATTTTGGAAACAATGTAATATACGTTTGCGAATTTATTTTAATGTTTCCTCCTCTAAAATACATTGAGTATATGCATTTTTGAGGAAGAAACAATAAAATGCATACACAACCTTCTCCTTCACAGTAAATTCTGAAATGTTAGGCCTGGGAGAGGCACTTTTCTAAATTTACTTTTTTTCTCAGTGTATGGGGTGGGTGCGGTGTGTAATAACACTTTTGTTTAAAAAAAAAATTTTTAATTTAAAAAATACTCATTTTCGAGTGTGGGGTTTGTAGGAAAGGGATATGATTTTGGCACTGCATTACGTTGCGTTACTTTCATAGCGGTATTGCAGTTGCCACCCAACTAAACACCAAACACTGTCCGTTTTCAATGAGCTCCCAAAGAAGAACTAGACAAAAAAAGTCACAATGTTACTGGAACTGAGCTCATCGACATGTTTCGAAATTAAAGCAGCCAACAATAAATATATATATATTTTTTTTTTTGATTTTTTTTTTTCGATTTTTAAAAAACTTTTTTAAAAAATATTTCTAGTTTGGAAAGGAGGGCAGCTGCCCTCCATTGCTTCCCTCTGGATGCACCCATGCTGCTAATTTAAAAAGTAAAGCAAGAATGAGGTCGTACACAGAATGTTTTTTAAGGAAAAAAAATATTTTGGAAAAATTAAGCTGGAAGAGAGAGAGAGAGTGAAACTTTTTTGGGGGGAGAATAAAAAACGCCTCTGTCACTCATATAAAACTTCTTTAAAATCTATGTGGCTTTGAGCAGCATTTCTTCAAGTTCATGCGTTAAAAAAATGAAAGGGCAAAATTCTTTAATTGACGAAACACAAAAGCTATATTTGGCCGTTTGAAATTTTTGAAACGCAGACATCAGATAATCCGATTTAAGACAGGTTCATTTGCATATTTTTTATTTAAGTTTGATTTATTATTAAATTGTAGATTGAGCTACTCAGATTAAATTGCTCAAATTTGAACTTATGACTGGTTTAAACGCTTTTTTACTTCTGATTTTGAGAAATTTCCATCGAATAGATGATTTACCGTAAAGTGCCCTGCCCGTTAGAACCCTTTGTCCCTGATTTTTTTTTTTTTAATGTTTAGTTTTGATTCATGATAGCATTTCACAATCGGCGATCAACGGCATGCCATCGAACTCGGTTATCAACTGCGTCTGGTTTAAAGAGAGCCCGGTTTTAACGAGGAAATCAGAAACACTGTAAAGCATCGTTTAGGCGTTTTTTTCTTTCTTTATTTAACTTTTATTTTTTCTTTTTGAGCGAACTGACGTCAATTGACGTATAAATGAAAACGACGTACATCGAAACACTGACAAATCACTGTTTTCTCTAACCCTAGCAATGCAAATTTCTGCAAATATAACAGTTGCTATGTTCTAATAAAGGTTTCTATGACACTAATATAAATTGGAGTGTAATAGTTTCATACTAAGGACCTAAACTGAATTTTTAATTAAAACGTTTGCGTTAAATAACGCAGACCTTTATTGTGTACTCTGCGCGATAAGTGTTTTTTTCTTTGCATACGTAAACAAAGAACAGAGTTCACACTAATTTGCATACGATTACTATTACTACAAAGCAACATGGTGACCAAAATAAAATTATTCACGCCGAGAATTTGACGACCACACCAAACTCCCAATAATCGGAATATCCCCTTTTATTCATTTATTTTGAGAATAACATACAAAAGCAAAATTGTTACGGTTTTGTATCGTGTGTAGAAAGTACGCACAAAATTGTATGTTCCCAGATGTACAATGAAGGAGAATGCATAACAGTAGAAATAAAAACGTTGGAAACATAAACTACATTCATGTATGTTTTCCTTAAATATTCTGTTTTGATTATGGTTGAATTTCGACTACTGGACAAACACTAGTATGCTTCTGAAGTTACTGTTGCCAGTTTTTCAGAGAAAAAACTTTGAAACTTTATTTTAAACAAGTATTACGAACTGTTGATTCACTCATGTGTACGTGCATTGTGGGGAGGTGGACCTTTAAAATAACTGTTATTATTACTATTATCATCACAATAGGGAATAACGTAGTAGAGCTGTGGAAAGACGGTGGATTATTTCAGATCCTTACTCGCAAATTTCCTACTAATATTTTAAAGAAAAGTAACTATCATTACTCTTTTTTTTTTCTTTCCAACTATCATTACTAAATCCTGTTTTCCGAACTGTTCAAAGAAATTTCTGTGTATACTTTTTCTCTTCTTCTGAAATATTGAGACACACCTCTTGACCTTGACTTCAGACGTGAAAGTTATGACCTTGACACCGAGTGCATGGGAGGGCACACGTCTGGACATTGGTCTACGCGTACCATGAATTCCATGAACAGTCGTTCTCTATTTGGGAGGCTTCGTCGAAGATTCGAAGATGTCTCTGAAATCGCCCCTTCCGGTGAAAAGAGTCTGGAATACAATGCAGCACTGGTTGCAGACCCCGTCGTATTTTTAGTTTTATGAGTGTGAAGAAATGTGGTGTGTTCATTTCTCCCCATCGGGCAAGAGGTCAAAGAGGGGAGATAATTTTTGCCTCACACGTTCGAATCGCCTTGGCCGGATGTTGTGTACAAAAATTCTACTCAAAATGCAGACGAAAGTAATTGATATAGGAATATCATGTCTAGTCTCGGTCTCCATACAATCGCTAAAAACGGCGGTTGGTGAAATGGAAGTATTAATTTTGACTGAAGATCAATCTGAAAAGTTAATTAATTACGTATTAAGACACTAGTTACAGACTACAATCGGGTCATTTTGAAATTTGAAAAGTATTTTGTTCTGAAAGAGCATGCTTAAAAACATAGGATTTGACGATTTTTTAAATAATTGACAAAGTTTAACATTTTTAAAAAAATATTTTAACCCCTTGCGCAGATTCAATTTCACTTTTTACGCTTCTGCGCATGACATCACAAGTGATGGAATGCCATTCACTGATGCCATTAGAGCAGGTTGCAATACTTAATTCATTTCTTTACCTGCATATACTGGAGTCGATATGGTTGATAACAAACGTAGAGTGATATGTAATACGTTTCGTAATCATATCCTGGAAACGTGGTAGACAGCAAGCGTAAGCATTCAGTACAAAGTTCATCACTTGTGACGTCATGAAGACCACGTCTCATTTGCAAAATCGACATTTTAAAAATTAATTAAAATTTAAACGTTTTGAAAATAAAAGATTTTCCTCGCTTCCATGTATTTTTTTTCTTTTTTGCTCATGCTATCAACTTTAGTGACTAAAAGTAGTACTTTTGACTGATGGAAACAACCCCTTGGACTAAACTATGTTATCGGCATTCAGTATTTGGGATATATATATATATATATATTTATATATATATATATATAATGAAAAAAAATCTCAACAATACTTACGACGCAATAAAATCATTTGCGCTTTATTTTGATTCAGTCGATCGATCAATAACTGACGTCAATACTATTTGTCTAATAGAAGCAGAATTTCAACTGTATTAATAACTTTCATTAATTATTTCTTAAAACCAAAGATTAAGAACGATTTTAGAATCAGCACATTTGTTTTCAAATTCATGGAAAATTTGAAATTTTCCAGTAGGCATTAATGTTAAAATATTTTGAATTGTTTAAAAAATACCCTTTAAACAGCTAAATTAAAAGAATATTTCTTGTACGTGTTATTCATCAAGAGCTTTTCCCAACCAGTAGCGTAACTAGGGGATCTGGCGTCGCTGGCGAACTTCAGAAATTTCGCCCCCCCCCCAGCGTTGTCCCAATGGAAAGTCACCGGAGGTCACTATGACCTTCCATTTTTTTGGGGGGGGGGGCGACGTTTAACTAATTGATTTGACGAATTTGGAGACAATATTGAACTTTAATATTCTCATTTTCTATTTTTAAAATTATTTTCAATGATGCCCAATTTTTCTTCGCAGTAGATGTCATATATGTATATGTGTGCATGATCAAATTCTATCATTCGGTAAAATTGAGATTTCTTTCGGCATATTCAGAATTCACCTCTTCCCAAAAATTTTAGTTCTCCCCCCACCATTTCACATAAACTCAATAAAACCAATAATATTTTCAATCCGTTAATAAATAAAAATAATGTACAAAAAAAAAAAAAAAAATTCAGTTCCGTTTATAACAATGTATTTACTATTGCCGCGCAAACGTTAATCAGTGTGGCTCGGTTGGCAGCGCGCGGGGCTTCGAGCAGGTAGGAGCCAGGATCTGGTCCCGGCTGTGACATTCCAGTGTTTGGACTTTTAAATTGCTTTTATTTACACCGTGTTCAAAATGTTCTGTAAGTTTCTTTCACTTTCCAACGGAATGTTCTAGAATGTTCTACGTTCATATAAAAGCGGGAACCTCACGAGTTGTGGGCAGTTCTCTAGTTCTTCCATGCTGCGAGTTGCGGCAAGCTAATAAAATATCTAGTTTAGTTAAACGTTCTCTGTGATTATTTAATTCATCGTGACAGATTTGGTGGAAGCGCCGGGTAACGGTTTGATAAACGTGGATACCAACAACGCCCTTCGCAGAAGCCTTCGTTTAAAAGGAATACCTCCTGAATTTGAACTCTACTTGCCTAAAAGAAAGAAAATGGCGGACAGCAAAATGGCGGAAAGCAAAATGGCGGGAGAAACCACTACACCAGTCATCGTGTCGCCTAATTTCCAGCAACAAAGGAATCCGTCGACCTTCCGAGGAGAGGCTGGAGAAGACCCTATGAAGTGGCTTAAAGAATACGATAGGGTAGCTAAGTTTAACAGATGGGATGATATGATGTGTTTAGCCAATGTTTATTTCTTTCTCGATGGTACGGCAAAGCAATGGTTTATAAACAACGAAGATGCTTTAAATTCGTGGCAGGCATTTCAAACAGGATTAACTGGTCTCTTTGGTGATAAGCAAAAATATGCCAGGAAGGCGGAAGAGCAACTGAAGAACAGAGCGCAGCACTCAGGAGAAGCTACACAATCTTACATACAGAGTGTTCTCGGACTTTGCCAGGAAGTTAACCCCTCGATGCTCGACAGTGAAAAAGTGTCACATCTAATGAAGGGAATAGCAGAGGACATTTATCAGAGCTTATTAACAAAAGAAATTTCCACGACTGAGGATTTCATTAAATGGTGCAGCTACATCGAGGATATGAAGCAGAAGAGGGTTGGAAGACGAAAATTTGAAAGACTTCCAAATGTCGTACCGGTTGCATCTATAGAGGACGAGTTAGACCTGGAGTCCCGTATACGCAGAATTGTCCAAGAAGAAGTTCGACGGTTGATTAATGGAACTGAAGAGCCTATAAAGGTCTACTCTCAATCTCTGGAGGAAATAGTCCAAGATGAAGTTGAAAAGGCTTTGGCACCTATATCGGAGAAACGGATGGAAACCCGACGACGACCAACTTATACGGTGGCAAGTAGATCTGGAGTTTCTGACCAACACCCGGCAGTGCAGCCAAGAAAAACTGATGTTTGGAGAACAAGCGACAACAGACCAGTGTGTTTCCATTGTGGAAGACCTGGACATGTTGTGCGCTATTGCCGAGAGAGAAAAGCTGCTTTTGATAACTATAGAACACGCCGACAACACGACAACGAATTGAACGCCGACAATCTTCCACGTGTAAACTTCCCACGCCGATCAACGCCTAGTCCAACTCGAGGCCGATCCCCAACACGACGTTACAGATCACCGTCCCCATATCGCCGATCCAGTCAATCTCCTAGCCGTAGAAATGAGGAAAACTAGATGATGCGTCCTTCGTTGGGGGTGAGGCCGCTTGCTCGAAAAATCCTTCAACAGCCGCCAAAATGTCAGGTAATCATTTGAAAGTAACTGTTGACAACCACCCAGTATGTGCTCTTATTGATTCCGGAGCTTCCTTCTCCATCATCTCAGAGAAATTTCGCCGTCAACTAAGAAAAGTTATGCTGCCTGTAAAACAGAACGTCGTTTTAAAAGTCGCTAATGGAGATTATGTGCATCCGTTAGGTAATTGTATTCTCCGGATCGGCGTAGAAGACCAACTGATACCCTTTGATTTTACGGTGTTACGTCATTGTAGTCATGACCTTATCCTTGGATGGGACTTTCTAGAAACCTCCCAAGCCGTGATTGACTGTGGTCGAAGTGAGTTATTTTTGGACGACGCTTGTCACGAACTCTGCGCACGGGATACGTGGAAATTGTGTGCTTTAGAAGACTGTATACTTCAACCCCATTCTATGACTAAGATACCAGTATCAGGCTATCAAGATGAAAGAAATCTAAGCATAATAGTAGAAGGCAATAAAAATTTGCTCTTCGACCGTGATATTGCTATACCGTCAATGATAACTTTCCTCCATAATGGCAGAGGTGAAATTTGGGTTGCCAACATGCAGTCCGAAAAACGAATAATCCCCCAAGGAATGTGCATAGGTCGAGCCGAGTTCCTAAATGAAGAAAATTTGTGTTCGATTGCTTCCGCTTCGGATAAAATGGTTGACCTTAATTTAATATCGGAACCCCTCGTAGACTCTTCAGCAATGATATCGCCCGATTTAAGCGTCGACCGAAAACAAAAGCTGGCAGAATTGCTCCGAACATTTCCTGAAGTTTTCTTGAAATCTAACCAGTCAACAGCTACACGCACGAATGTAAAGCACAGAATTAACACTGGTGAACACGTACCTATCAAACAAAGAGCTTACCGCGTCTCTCCGACAGAAAGAAGCATTATTCGAGAAGAAGTTGGCAAAATGCTTGATAAAGGCATCATCCAGCCTTCTGAAAGCCCCTGGTCGTCACCCGTCGTACTCGTAAGAAAAAAAGATTTGAGCTGGCGTTTTTGTGTCGATTATCGCAAACTGAATAACATTACAAAAAAAGACGTCTATCCGCTGCCTCGGATAGATGATACACTGGACTGTCTGAGGGGCGCAACGTTTTTCTCTTCCATGGACCTTTGTTCTGGATACTGGCAGATAGAAATCGATGAAGCGGATCGTGAAAAGACGGCATTCATTACTCCAGAAGGCTTGTACGAATTTAGAGTTATGCCGTTTGGACTCTGTAATGCGCCTGCGACCTTCGAAAGAATGATGGATAATTTGTTGCGCCATTTGAAATGGACTATGTGTCTTTGTTACCTGGACGACATAATAGTGTTCTCGGAGACTTTTGAAGACCACATTAACCGGTTAAGTACTGTTCTGAAATGTATTCAAGAAGCTGGTCTTGTACTAAATCCAAAAAAATGCCTCTTTGCTGCTAAAGAAGTAAAAATACTGGGCCATCTGGTATCTAGTGCCGGCGTCAGACCAGACCCTGATAAAGTGAAAGCTGTAAACAATTTTCCAGTTCCAAAGAATGTTCATGACGTACGCAGTTTCCTTGGACTTTGCTCATACTTCCGTAGATTTATTAAAGGATTTTGTTACGTCGCCGAGCCCTTGCAGTTACTGTTAAAAGGCAACGTGAAATTTCGTTGGGGTTCTAAAGAGAGTGAAGCTTTTGATAACCTTAAGAAAGCACTTACTTCTGATCCAGTATTGGGACTGTACGATGAAAAATGTTCTACGGAGATTCGTACCGATGCCAGTGGCTATGGCCTTGGAGCAGTTCTGGTACAGGTTCAGGATGCAGTCGAAAAAGTTATAGCATACGCTTCTCGAACCTTGACAAAAGCGGAAAGGAATTACTCTACAACTGAAAGAGAATGCCTGGCCATTGTATGGGCAATTAACAAATTCCGACCCTACCTATTCGGAAAGCATTTTTCTGTGGTAACGGACCATCATTCACTGTGTTGGCTCATGAGCCTCAAGGATCCTTCAGGAAGGCTGGCAAGATGGGCGCTTCGATTGCAAGAACATGATTTTTCTGTAAAATACAAAAGCGGTAAGAAGCATAGAGACGCCGACGCTCTTTCGAGAAATCCAGTTGAAGATGGAATTGAGGGGACAGAAAATTTTTTGGCTGTTACTTCGAGTATGAACCTTGCCATCGAACAGAAAAAAGACCCAAACCTTGCAAAAATAAATCTTTCCAAGACCCGCCTCTCTATGGATAGCAACGAATTCGCTTTAGTCGACGGAGTTTTGTGTAGAAAGAATTTTGATCCTACTGGAAAGAAGTGGTTACCAGTCATCCCCAAGCATCTGCGGACGGATATACTTAGTCATTTTCATGACGCTCCTACTGCCGGACATCTTGGTTTTGCAAAAACGTACGACAGAATTCGCAAAAGATTTTATTGGCCAGGGATGTACCGAAGCATAGTACGATATGTCATGCATTGCAGAGAATGCCAACGGAGAAAAGCCGTGCCTCAACAACCACCTGGACGCCTTATTTCCATTCCCCCAGCAATAGCCCCCTTCCATCGCATTGGGATTGACCTTCTGGGACGATTTCCAAAATCCGCTGACGGAAACAAGTGGATTATAGTCTGTACGGATTACTTGACACGTTTTGCAGTAACTAAATCTTTACCAACTGCTGAAGCAGAGGAAATAGCAAAATTCGTGCTCGAAGAAATTCTTTTGCGGCATGGAGCTCCTCGAGTAATTATCACTGATCGGGGAAAAGTCTTTCAATCCAAACTTGTTTCATCTCTAGCCAAACTGTGTAACATCGATCATCGTATGACAACAGCATATCATCCTCAAACTAATGGATTGACCGAACGCTTCAATAAAACATTGGCCGACATGTTATCCATGTATGTTGATATAGAGCAGAAGAACTGGGATGAAATCTTACCATTCGTGACATTTGCTTACAACACGGCTAAACAGGAGACGACAGGTTTTACCCCTTTTTACTTACTTCATGGTCGTGAAGCTGAGACAACGCTGGATACAATGTTACCATTCTGTCCAGATGAAGTGGACGACAACTACCTTTCTGAAATGATTGTCAGGGCTGAAGAAGCAAGACAGTTAGCTAGAATACGAACTCTGAAAGCTCAAGATAAAGACCGTCGACGTTACGACTCTAAACATCGAATGGTAATGTATTCCCCAGGAGATCTCGTGTGGGTTTATACTCCAATTAGAAAAGTTGGTCTTTCCGAAAAACTCTTAAGAAGGTACTTTGGTCCCTATCAAGTTTTACGCCGTTTATCAGATGTGACTTACGAAGTGCAAGATTTTGATCCTGCATCGCGGAGAAGAAAAAAAAGAGCTGTCGTTCATGTACTACGGATGAAACAATTTCATGACCCAGACCAGCAAATTGAAAACAGCAACCAAGATGTTCCTCCTTCGGACAAAAGAGATACATCCAAAGGACCTCTGACCCGTTCCAGAACTAAGATTCGTCAACCAGAACAGCTAGACAGCGAGGCGCAGTCTTTTTAAGAGGAGAGTAATGCCGCGCAAACGTTAATCAGTGTGGCTCGGTTGGCAGCGCGCGGGGCTTCGAGCAGGTAGGAGCCAGGATCTGGTCCCGGCTGTGACATTCCAGTGTTTGGACTTTTAAATTGCTTTTATTTACACCGTGTTCAAAATGTTCTGTAAGTTTCTTTCACTTTCCAACGGAATGTTCTAGAATGTTCTACGTTCATATAAAAGCGGGAACCTCACGAGTTGTGGGCAGTTCTCTAGTTCTTCCATGCTGCGAGTTGCGGCAAGCTAATAAAATATCTAGTTTAGTTAAACGTTCTCTGTGATTATTTAATTCATCGTGACACTATTATTGTTTTTTTAAAACAGCTTAAACTTTTAATATAATTTGTTTCAAACCATTAGGAAAATGTACAATAAACATAATTTACACACTTACTAAAAGAAATAAAGAAACCTTAATTTTTTTTAAAATAAAAATCAAAGCATTTTAAAAATTGTATTATAATTAGGAACGCAAAGAAAATACAAAAGAACATCGCTAATCTGAAATTGACTTAAAAACATGACCGTTTACGTACAGATACAAAATAAAAGTATAATATATTCGCTAATTAAGGCCTCCCAATATTTTGTTCAACTAAGACCTTTTATTATTTATTATGATGAGATTCAATGCTTGGCCAAAGAAAAACTATGCACTTCAAACGATACCCGACACAATATTGCCCCCTCTCCGAAAAAAATGCATAAAACGCTCTCCACCACCGCTCCTCCCTGGTGTGCAAATTGTGTGTATTAGACTTTGGCTAACTCAATGAATCGGAATAGAATTTCACACCACGGGTACCCCCCCCCCCCTTTTTTTCTTTTTTTTTCTTGGAATTAAGGATTGTTTTATTTTTCCCTCTTTTTGGGAAACTTTTTTCTACTTTTATTTTTATTATTAAAAGCATTTCTCTGCTCATATGATCAATTCTTTTTAAAAATTAATTATTAATCTTATTTTAAATCAGTTGAAATGCTGCCCCCCTAGTTGCTGCGCTAACGGCGAGAGTCACTGCTGCTAAACCTTAGTTACGCTACTGTTTCCAACTAAGTTTGAAGGTAAATCCGCCTTTACGTTTGGTATCTATATTTGCCTTAAATTTCCCCGTAGACGCTAATGTTAAGTTTTTTGAACTGTTTAAATTGAACTAAAAATTGCTCGAATCAAAAAGTGAAATATGTGAATGAGGTGTCCTCACCAAGATCTTTCCAAAAAAAAAAAAAAAATGTTCGAATCACACTATTTACTCAAAAGAGATTAGAGGGGACAGACAAACAGACTGACAATTACACTTCCTCCATCTCAAAACCCTTCTTTTTTCAAGTTCTATTTATTTATTGGCGATATTTATACGATGCATTAAGCCATTAGCTTTTACAGGAGAGTAGGTTAAAAAAGATAAATTTTAACTTGTCGTTTCTTAGACATTTGTGCTGTTTTAAACAGTGAGCTTTGAAAATTTTAGATTTCAAAACAATAACAAAATGAGAATTTAGTTTGTAAAAGGTGTTTTTTTTTTTTTCATGAATGCAATGGATGGTGATTTAAATGTATTGGAATAATGTATTCTGTTTCTCAATAGCTGAAATTTTCAAAAAACTAATACAAACTTATAATTTATCCTCATACTTCTTCGCATTGCACCATTTTTGAGTGTCAGACAGCTAAATGCTCATTTGAATTCATTCACAAGTTTAGGTTGTTAAGTCAATCAAACAAGTTAGCTTTCCAAGTCTTTGTAGAGTATATTTCTTATAATGTTAAACCTCACATCAAAACAAGCAAATGATTTAGTAAAAATGTGTTGGATTAACTCCTTTCTACGATTGTGTGTCAAAACAGTAAGTGTGTCGAAGCAATAAATACACAAATGTGTATCTTTAAAAGAGAGCAAATGTTTGTAGTATACAGCTTAAGAATACTTGATTTATATACATGGTGGTAATGTGCGATTATGAAAGTAAACGAAAATGTCAGAACAACAAATTAAGATTGTGTGAAATGAAATATATGAATGTAAATTCATGAGAATTTTTTATGATTACACCTTAATTCTTGCATGGTTTCAGAGTTCAATAGTGCAAACGTAACGAAACAACAGTTTATGAATTAAAAACTTGAAAAACTAATTTATTTGATTGACTTTTCAAATGAATATTTAGCTCTCTCATACTCAAACAAGTAGGGGAATGTGGAGCAAAGTGTTGAGATGACCGAGTTATTTCAAAATGAACAAATTAGAAATTTGTTTGAAAATTATAGTGCATTAAAAACGAACATTGTATTTTATAATAAAACTTGCAATCAAACATTATTTTTTATTTTGGCAGTAAATTTATTTCTTCTTCTTCTTAAAAAAAAAAAAAAGTGGGAAAATTTCACTTTATTTTTTTGTGAGGTAAAGTGAAAAATAAAATATTTGTCAAATGAATTATTTTCTATTCGATTATAAAAATATTTTTGATCAAATGAATCAGTAAATAAAAGGTTCAATGTATATATGAAAAGATAATGAAATAATAAACGAATAGTTAAATAAATAAATAAATTCATATATGAAGAAAAATAAATGAATGAGTAAAAAAGTGCATGAATGAATAAAAGAGTGATTGAATAAGAGAATAAGTGAATGAATGAATAAGAAAGTAAGTAAATGAATGAACAAATAAGTTTACGACTAAATGAAGAAATGCAAAGGAGTTAATTAATAAATGATTACGCAAGTGATTTAGTAAATGATTGAATGAGTAAACAAAATAAACTATTTCAATTTGAGCCATCCACTTTACCCCGCATGTACTTGCCTAATTGTACAAAATATTTAAAACATAAATAAGCTTAACATTAAGTAACTAAATATTGTGTCGAGCATTAGAAGGTCTCGATTAATATTTAAAATGTTAATAACAAGAACCTTATCATTTCATAATAACAAAAATAATTTTTTCCTTTATTACAATATGAGTATCAAATTTTGAAAATTGTCTGCATGATCATATGCTTCAATCTTGGGCGAAAAATTTTTCCTGACTGGAATAGACTACATGTGATCAGGGGTGTGCACAGAAGGGGGGGGGGGACACCTGTTGCCGCGGGCCCGAGCCTGAAGGGGGACCAATATTTTTAAAACTAGGTGTACAATAGAGGTAAACAATACGGAGGGAAGCCGGAAAAGTCATTTGTGACGGGCCCCAAGCTTTCTGTGCACGCCCTTGCATATCCTACTACATAGCTAAAATATTACCGGATAAGTGACGTTCAAAGCAGAGTAAATATTTCACCCTTTCATTTTGCCAGACACTTCATATTTTTACAGCAAGCTTAAAGTGATCAATTAGAAAAAATATCAATAAGAGGATTTCGTGTATTAAATTGATTTTCTAAACTAGAAAACATTTAACACTTAAGTAGAAATGAGTGTTTATCATAAATAAAAATATAGTATATGTTAATAGCTAGTTGTAGTTAAATATGACACATTAATTCGTGGGATAAAAAAAAATCAAAAGGAATCTGCAAAAAAAGTCATACTTAGTTGGAAAATTAAAGATCTGGTTTTACTCATAGGGTAATGTGAGGTTTTACTAATAGGGGAAAGTGAAATTGCAAAGATGACTGAACTTTCTCAAAGCAAACAAATTGGAAATTTGTTTTGAAATAACAGTGCACAAAGAAAGGACATTGTATTTTATAGTAAAACTTTTTTTTTTTTTGGCTGCAAATTTGTTTAAAAAAAAAAAAAAAAGTGGAAATTTCTTTTTTTTTTTTCTTTTTTCATGGGACAAAGTGAAAAATAAAATATTTTGCTAAAGAAATATTTCCAATTCGACAGTAAAATATATTTTTGATCAAATAAATCAGTAAATAAAACGTATAAGAGTCAAATGAAAAGATAATGCAACAATAAACGAGTAATTGAATAAATTAATTAATGTACAAGGAAAAATGTGAGCAACAGAGTTAATGAATAAGATAATAAGTGAATGAAAGAAAAATAAATAAGTGAATTACTAAATGAAGGGATATAAATGAATTAACTACTAAACGAATACGTAAGTGGTTTAGCAAATGATTGAACGAGTAAACGAAATAAACTATTTCACTTTGCCCCATCCACTTTGCCCCGCATGTATTTGACTAATTGTACAAAATATTTAAAATACAATTAAGCTTATTATTAACTAAATGAATACCGAACTAAATATTAGTAAGTCTTAATCACTGTTTAAAATGTTAATAACAAGATTTTTATTATTTTATAATATAACAAAAATGATGTTTGACTTACAACAAAATATTGCAATATGAGTATCAATTTTTGAAAATCGACTGTATTATCACATGTTTTCATCGATGGTGGTAATATTTTTCTGTCTGTATGTAATAGAATACATAGTTAAGATATTATCGGATGGGTGATGTTTAAAGTAGAATAATGTTTCACCATTTCGCTTTGCCCGACAAATCATATTTTTATTACAAGATTTAAGTGATCAATTTAAAAATTTATCTAGCTGATTCTGACAGCTAAATTTTAATTGATTTACTAAAAAGCATTTCTTATTTACTTCAGTAGAAATGAGTGTTTTATCATAAATAAAAATATAGTATATGTTAATAGCTAGTTGTTGTTAAATATGACACATTAATTCGTAGTTGGAATTTATTGAACTGATGAAAAAGTCAAAAGGAATATATAAAAAATTATACTTAGTTAGACAATTAAAAATCTGATTATACGAATAAATATCAAATTTAATATTATATTGATAACTAGTGCACTCGCACGGCTTTGCTCGTAGTAGAAAATTAAAAGGTCATTTGGTTCGCCAGTATATCAACAAATAATGGATGATGAATTTCTCGCTAATTGGCTATGTTAAATGGCTCGCCCATATTACAGTTCCACGTTATGATGGTTTCGTCATTTACTATTCCATGTTGTGATAATTTGCTCGGAAAAATTTTCTTAAAATTGGCATAGAAAAAGAAAAAATCTAATTTTCAAAAAATCGCTTCGAGGTGTACACCCTCAAGCTACAAACTAACTTTGTACCAAATTTCATGAAAATCGGCCGAACTGTCTAAGCGCTATGTGCGTTACAGACATCCTACAGACATCCAGACAGAGAGACTTTTAGCTTTATTATTAGTAAAAGAAAAGATAATGTTCCTTATAAAGCATCTACTGTCTCTAATGCCTATAATAAATATTGAAAGGAGGCATAAACTTTAATGTTCTGTATTTAATATTACAAAGCTTATGATTTCTTTTGGTATTTCTTTCAGTATTAGTTTTGTGTGTTTTTCATGTTAAAAAGTAAATTTCTGGTTTCAGTCTCATAAGTTTTTGTTCCACTTTTCATGAGTTTCTTAAAACTTAGGCTTCTACTTCTCATTATTTTATTGTTTGCAGTTTATGTTTTCCGCTCTTTTGAGGTATCCATTCCTCTGTGGTCAAATTTAATTAATTTGTATCACAGTTTTGGATTAGTTGCGAAGATTTTCTTTTTTCTTCTTCATTTCTGTTTAGTGTTCATAGAGTTCTCTTTTATGAGATTGAGTTTTTATTTTTAAGCATTACATTTCAGCATGTGTGTTTAGTACATTTGTATTTCATTTTTAACTTTTGTCATTTTAGACTTTTGTTTTAGCACTTTGCATTAATTCTTGTATTTTTACTTTTTTGTTTTAATGTCTTTACACTAAGTTCTAATATTTTTATTTTATATTACTATTTATCATTAATACATTATTTGTTTTTTTAAGCTTTTTATTTTCTTTTCAACATTTCTCATTTCATGTTATGCAGCTTGTATAATTCGTTCTGTATTTTGAATATCCTTCTTCAAATTTAATTCCAGCATTTTTCAAATTTTAACTTATTCCTCTTGAATTACTTTATTTTTAAATATATGAGTGAAGTTGCATTAAAAAAATTAGAACATTATTGCTCGTTTTCAGTACTTTTCATTCTTTTTTTTTTTTTTTAAGTATTACATTTTGCTCATGAGTTTTAAATTTTATTTTTCGGTTTAATACTTTTATTTTAGTGCAAATATATTTTTACATCTCTTTACTCTGCATTCAGTTCATTGTTTTACGTGAACTCTGATTTTTTTTTTTTTTTAGCATTTGTGTAAATTTGTCATTTGTATTTTAGAGCTACAGTCGAGTCCCGACTTACGCGAGGGATGCGTTCCAAGACCCCTCGCGTAAGTTGAAACTTCGCGTTGTAGAAAAGGGTATTTGTAAAAACATTTATAAACATATCCAATTATTTTACACTTGTAAACACCACCTCAAACAGTTAAAAACCATTTCTTAACTATACATTACTGTTTCTTACATAAAAGACTGAATTTTTATTTGTATTAAAAAAATAATGATAAAAAAAAAACGTTTTATTCCGCAGAAAATACTGGTACGATGCACAAAATCAATGATCAAGGGGAAAAAAAGACATAAATTAAACCAGTACGATACGTAAATTATGTAGTAAAAAAAGCAAACGCAGTACAGTACAGTAGATCCAGTAATGATATTTGTAACTTAAAGTGAAGATGATTTATGTTGTGTGATCAAAACGTTATTCTTTTATATTTTTAAACACACAATACAGTTGCTTCACTTGTTTTTTTTTTTTTTTTTTTTTTTTTATAAGGTTTCCATCTGTGGCAACACCCCACTTCCTGGTTTCTTAAATTCACAATACAGGAGCAGCTTCCATTTTCATAATTTTTACATTTTGTTTAGATACTGCTCGGTGAACTTTTACGAATTTCCATTTTTTGACTTTTAATTACATGCATATGGAAGATTCACTCATAGCTAATTGTTGTGCTTTCTTCGACGCATTTTAAAGTTGTTCAAACACATAAAATCTTTAGCTTTTTCTTTAATTACCGGAATTTTTCTCTTTTTCTTTCTATCTTCACAAACTTTATATGAAAAAGCGCTCATAGGTGTTATTACACGAATTCTATTTCATGAACTTTTATAATTAGAATGAAAAAAATAAATGGAAAATGAGGAGTAGAGTTATTTGTGTAAGCGATGTTCAGACTAGTAAGGTGTGGGAACATCCGCTGCGAATAATGCTAAAGGGATGAAGGTACATTAACCAAAAGTACATTTTTAGTAGCCAATAACATACTCGATACTTACACACCGCGATTCTCTTTCGAAAAGTTTCGTGTTGCGGGTGAGGAATTCGCGTTAGGTCTAAAATTCTTTATTGGTGAAAAAAATCGCGATATAGCTATTTCGCGTAAGTCGGATCGCGTTGTAGCGGGAGTCGACTGTACTAACTCAGGATTGTACTTTCACTTCTTACAATCAATCTAATTGCTACATATCTTATTGCATTTTATTTTCAAATTTAACATTTATATGTCCTTAATTTGCATTTAACCTTTAATTGTATATTTTTAAATTTAAGTGACTTTATTTTCAAGTACTCAATCCTTATTTTTGTTTTGTTATTTTACTATTACTTTATAATTTGAATCGAAGTTTTCACTTTATTACATTAGATACTTTCATTTCACTTTAGTGTTTTTACATTTGTTTTTTATGTTTTGCATTTAATTTTTAAGTTTTAATTTTCTTTCATTGTTTAACATAAATGTTTAATTTTTACTTTTGCACAAACAGAAATTAATTTTTTTTAATAGATTAAATTCTTATTTTATGGTTTTGTTTAGACAATTTACTTGCAACTTTTAAGTTACGTCAATGGTTTTTAAGATTGAATTCTAAATACTTTTTCCCTCATTTTTTTTTAATGATAACTTAGCTTTTATATTTGGTGTTTTAATTTTTGAATTTTACTGTTAACCTTTTAAATGCCATAATTCAAATTTTTAATTTTTACTTTTAATTTTTTGCTTAAATGTCTCAATTTACCTCTAGTATAGCTAACCAAAACATGTTTTGGAGAGAAAAAATTTCTAAATATGGTTTTCAGGATGTTCCCATATGGGAACATCAGCGTTTGGAATGAAGTAAACGGGAGGATTGATTTCGAAACTTTATTACTTCGAAATGGATGAAAAAATATGAATATTTTTGTTTATTTTACATACTATTATGCTTTTCTCTTTTGAAGGACACTTTTTCTTCCTTATTGTCTATGGTATTGGGGGAAGCAAGATGAACGGAGTCTCTTTTCACATTCAATGCCCGTTTTCGCATGTTCTTCTGACAAACCGTACAACGTCTATGAGTGAAGGGGACAAGATAATGGTTATCTGTTTTTCTATTCAGAACAGGAAGATAAGATTTAGGTTCAGGTCTGCTTTACACCTTCATCTGAGAGTTAATATGATATCAGCTAAATGTTGCATATAATCCAGAGGAAGTATTTTGAAAAATAATTGCTGAGGATCCATTGCCTGAAGCTCGGAATTTTTCACTCAATTTTTCGAGTTTTTTCATCGAAAGATTTTCTTCAAACTTAGCATATTTTTTTCCACCTGGGATATTGTTCTTGTTTCCGCTTCTTTGCTTTTGGGGACGAGCATGAGGTTGTGCTTCCCTTTTGATCTTCTGAATGGTAAAACTGGTCATCTGAATTATTTAAACCTCCATCTTCATCGCTAAGCATCAAGTCAACCTTGCCGCAGACATCTTGAGGATAGACTTCATTTAAGGCTTCATCGTTTATATGTTCTTCATCACTCAGACTCCTGCCTTCATGAGGTGGCAAAATACAAAGATCATGCTCGTGTTCGTCATCAAGTTCGCTGTCAGATAAGCTGCGGAAATAATTAACGAAGCTTCTAACGTTAAAAACTTGCGAGGCATCTCTAGATGGCTGTTTATACGGAATGATAATTCAAAAACACTAAACAGATTAAAACTACGTTATTCTGAGTCGAAAAGCACAATCGTTGGTACGTATGAGACTTGGTAAAAGAAACAGAACGCACGTGAGCCGAGTAGTGAATTGAAATGAGACTGGTCAAAGTTCATAAAAGGCCCTTATTTTTACCTACCCGTCAGTCACGAAATACATTTTAAAAGGGAGAAACACGTACAATTCTTAGAAAGTGAATAGGGTAGAAAGCAAGAAATCCAACCCCGAAAACGCGATTCACTTATAATAGAGAGAGTGCATGAAGGCGGGTGTGAAGGTCATATTTAGAATAGAATAGTGGTGTGAAAGGCAATCTGATTGATAACAGATGTATGTTCGTGAATGAAAGAATCGAACACGAGTATTCAACACAAAACAGATCTTTCACAACAAAATATTTGAAATAAAAAGGCATCACACTCAAATTCCGCGATTGACGAAAGTCCCCTCTAATACTATACTCTAAACGCCGATGTTCCCAAATGGGAACGTGTCGATTCTTACTTAAATAACTCACAAGAAATAATAATCGGAAATATTTTGTTAAGTTTAAATAAAATATATGTCCTCTGGCTACTAAATAACGCCAATAAAATATTTTTTACATTTTTTTCTTTAAAAGCAGAAACAGAAAAACTTAGACAAATTCTAAGTTCAGAAATTCAGTAAATTTGACTTTAATTTCAAGATAAAGGTTAAACGTTCTTTAAAAATTAAGAACACCTAAAATAAATCTATATTGTTATGTGTCATTTCAGAAAATATGACAAGTCTAAACAAATAATTAGGTTACTAAAAAATTCACAAAAAAATGTTCCCATTTGGGAACATCGGCAGGTAAAAGGTTAATATTTTTATTTTTTTAGTTCCACATTTTTCATTTTAAGTTTTAGTTCTAGGTTTCAAATTTTCTCCCCCCTCCCCAAGTGTCTTGCAATGATTTTGAAAGCTTAAATTTTTGTTTTGTTTTTTTTTCAGTTTTTATTTAAGTTTTGTCAGTGCTTGTGTGTTTTTATCTTTTCTCCAAAAGTTTCATGACGCTACTTTTAGACTTCTTATTTCGACTCCCTACTTTTCAATTATTACTTTTAAAATGTGTACGTGCCCTGGTTGTTGATACACTGTCTTACCCTCATCCAACGGACAAACCGGAGTTTTTCTTGCCTTCCGGTACTGGTATACTGGACACGAAAACCTCGTTTAGACACTTTTTCCACTAAAAATTATACTATCTAAGATGTTTTGCTCCTAAAGGTACAAAATGAAATGTAAATTAGAATGTGAAACGTGGCGAAAGAAGTAGCATTTTCATTTTTTTAGTGAATTCTCTGATCGAGTAACGCTCCTGACGTCACCAACAATGAAACTCGTGCCACGGCATGATAATATTTTTTGATAATGTTTGACATGCAGGGAAAGGCTTTATTTTGACAAGGATGAACTTATCCAATAGCTTAACTGTTTTACTGGTAAGACTGATTTTAGGAGAATGAAGAAACGAAAAAGTGGTCAACAATGAATGCTATGTACTGGAGTTTAGGGTTCATCCACTGGAGTAAGGATTAAAATTTCAACTTTCAAATATCACCAAACAGGACATTGTTTCGTTCAAATGTAAACAAGAAGAAATAAGTTAAATTTATTAATTAATTTTGTGCAGAAATGTTTTATGATGATTTAAAAGGAAAAAAGTTATTTACTGAAATAGTAAAGTTTTCTTTCCCTTCTTTTGTTTAAATTTCATTCAACATGGATAAATTAGTTCAAAGACTTTTTACTAAATAAAGTTAGACTTAAAAGGATTTTTTAGTCGCAAGAGAGAGAGAGAAAAGATAGACAGTGCTATCAATTCAGTTTAAGCATGCAGGTGAAAATTGCACAGTAAGATTCCAATTAAAATGAATAGTTTATTTTGTTTTTAAGAAACAAAAAGTGATGGATTATTTACTGAAATATGGCAAAATTTTTCATACTTTTCAAAATAAATAAATAAATAAATAAAAAATGAAAATTAATTTGAATTTTGACATCTGGAATTCAAATTAAGTTTTTCGCAATCACGAGTGTGTGTGTATATGTAGGCGTGTGTGTTTGTGTGTGTGTGCAGGTATGAGTGTGTGGGTAGTTGTGTGTATGAGTGTTTGTGGTAGGGGGGGGGGGAATTTGTTTGTGTGTGTAGACATATGTGTGGGTAGTTGTGTGTAGGTGTGTGTATGTGTAGGTGTCTGTATGTATTCGTGTGTGTGTGCGTGTATGTGTTTATGTATGTGTGTAGGTGTATGTATGTATTTGTTTGTACGTGCGTGTATGTATGCGCGAAAGTGTAGGATATTGACGCAACCTGGAGACGACTTTCGCTAGAGGAGCCGCATCGTGAGGAGCCGGTCGACGGTGATGCTGGTGGGGAAAATAAAATCATAGCACATCAAAACAGTCATATGAAAGCAATAAGCAATCGTGATTGCTCAAAAAAAAAAAAAAAAAAAAAAAACCTATATTTTATTTGCCTTTTTGATTTTAAATAGAAAAATAAATTTGGTTAATGAGTTAAATTTTAATTCAAATAATGCTATGTTTAAAAAATACAATTAAAAGTTTGTCTTTCAAATGCAATTTCCATCCTTCACCTTTCGCACACTATACTAAGTCAAATATATTAATAAATATTATTGAAACTTTCTGCATTGCGTTTAGAATTCGGAACTGCTCTTCGGAGACGTGGGGTCGCTAATCAAATTTTGGTGAGTAACAGATCTTGAAATATTCACTTTTTTTCCATGCAAGAAGTTGAAGTATTTTGCAACTTTAATTTCGAAAATTATTCCTAATAAGAAAAAAATCACGAAGAACTTCATAGTTTCCCACGCACACTCAAGCCTATTTCTTTTTCTTTTTTTGCTTGGATAAGAGCCGCAAATAAAAAATCTAACAAAAAGAGATTTATGAAATTTTAAACGTAAAATACATTACTGTAAAAACACTTATTTTCGTGAGGCTTTAATTTTTGAAAATTTCGTGAGCCTTAATAGCGAACTTGAAGCCTTGTGAAATATTTCTCCACCACTGATTTCTTAACTTTTGGCTATGTTCGTATAAAATTCGCGAAATATTTAGCTCATGAACTAAGCAATATCTTCATTTTCGCGAAAAGTAAGACTGGCGAAAATGAATACTTTTATAATATTTAAGATTGGAAAATGTACATTCAATGTGAGATCGCTTTTAATACTCGCACAAAAACTGTCTAAAAAAAGTAAATCGTACAATTTGAATCAAGTTTTGCTGAGCCAATGACAACAGTTTAATGACTTACTTTATCCTAAGTTGGAACAATGTTTTGACTTTTATTTTGATTCCTGAAAAGGGGAGGCGGAACCTTGAGAAATATTTAAAGACATTTCTTCGTTTTTAATGCTAATGAAGTTCCAATTTAATTTCAGCTGAACAAAGGATTCAGTTACAAATTTTTACGAGATTGTTTTTTACTGTCAGTTTTAAAATTAAATGTACAGTGGCATGAATTACTACACATTGAAAAAATCTTATGCTGGTCTTTATACTTTTCAGTAGTGTTCAACAACTCTCTTTGGAAATACAGTTGAACTCGGTTAACACGAAATGTCAAAAATCCACGAATTTGTTTGTATTAGCCATTATTATTAACAACCGTGGATGAGTGATACTGTGAGAAAACGAAGAAATGATTACCTATAGTTAAAAAACATTACTACTAATACACACATTGTAATCTAACTATTCGTACATTCAGAAAAAAAAACGCTTATTTCTTATAAATGAATGTTTTTGGAAAATATTGAAAAAGGAAAATGATAATCGGCAATCGCGGAATAGGTTGTAATCCACAATGGAAGATGAAAAGTTTTGTCTCCGAGTAAATTTAAATGTCTTCAGGTAAACAAATGAGCGGGCTTTATTTTCTATGTAAAATATTTTATATTTCCTTCTCGTTGCTTCTACTACCTAACAAAATGATGAATAATTTCTTTAAAAAAAAAAAAATACAGTATTCAACCAGGAACATTTTATGTAAAGAGGTCAGAAATTTTTGTTCATCTTAGCAGACACTTTCAATTTAATGTGCGTATTATACGTGACATTTTTATTGTAATTAGCTAGCAAACCAAATTTAAGGAGCAAAATGTTCGTTTTAGCCATGATTTCGTATTAAACATGATCGTATTAACAGAGTTCAACTGTATAGTTATCCCTCGTACAACACGGTTAATTCGTTACGTGTAATATCGAAACAGTGTTATACGAGACTTTTTTGTAAATAGTTGTTTTACTTATTTTTTTAACTAATTAATCATGTACATATAAATCATGTCGATATGTTCTGTGTAATATCGAAACCGTGTCATACGAGACTTTTAAATGATGTGAATCAAGGAATGTGTACCGTGTTATATCGAAATCAAGTCTTAAGGAGTAAATTTTATAACAGCTGAAATTTCAGCTCAATGGAATATAATAATATAATGATGTTATAAACAATACACTTAATTATATTACACATTTTGTTTCGACTACATTTTTTATTTATCGTTTGCCAAATTTATCTTAAGTTTAATCCTAAAAAGTTATTTTTGTACAATGCATTGGAAACAAAATAATTTTCATCTTTTTGTTTTTAGAACACTGATGAGAAAAATGAAGTGGATAAAAGTTATAAGTTAGTATTATACGGGGAAACCAAACTTTCGGGCCAAAAACAGGCAGTTTTTCGAAAAAGTTTAGTAAAAACAAAGTAAAAAATTATTAGATGTATTTTCAGACATCTTTTAACAATCTATTAAACAAAAATGAAATTCCATCTTTTAAATGAAATTCCATCTTTCAGGGTTCCTTGAATCAGAAAGGAATGGGCCCCGACTGTAGATCCTTCTATTCTGCTTTTGAATTTGTGATTTATCCTTTCTGTGTACGGTTATAAAACTATTTCAACGGTGTAGTTATTCAGTGGTACTTAATAACATTCTAAACTACTGGGCTTATAGTTTGTCTTTTTAGTTTTTTTTGGTTTTTACGCAGTCGGATTTTTTGTTTTTATTTAATAATTTTTTATAGATTATTATTTTTAATGAAACGTATGAAGCGTCACGTGCGGGACAAAATGACCGTTTTCCGTGGAATGGTCTTTTTATGTCTTTCTAAAAGCATGTGACGAAAAATAAAAGCGAAGAACATAGATTCGAACATTCGGGCACTACCCTTCAGAAGGTCCTCACACTATCCGGATCCCGCACAGATAAAGTTGATCTGCTGGTAAACAAATAAATGAGCTGATTCTGACCGTGCAACGACCTGTTATCTCATGTCATGCAGGTAAGTTCCATGTGATCTCCCAGAATGGAAGATGCAGCCAAGATCATCCCAAAACCTGTTCCAAGGTTGTGAACATGTTGCGATTTCAAGGACAAAGACACAAGTCTCTTTCAGGGAGTTTAGAACTTTGTATCTTTCTTTTTGTGTATTTTACTAAGAATAGATTTCTATTTTTTTCTTCTTTCTTTTTATTGAGAGTTTTCATTTTTTCAATTGAAAGTTCTCTAAATTTTTTTGTTTTTAAGTTTTATATTTCATTTAAAGTTTTCTGGGTTTTTTTTCCTTTTTTGTATTTCTTTTAGCAGAAGTTTGCTTTTCTTTCTCTTTCTTTTTCACATTTATCAAATGTTTTCCACTTTTCTTCATACTTTTTGAGAAAATTTTTCTACTCTTTTAGGAATTTTTTTTTTCCTTTTTTCAATAAAAACATTCGAATTATTTCTGACGTCTTATTTGAAGGTTTTGAATTTTTTACTGAAAGTTCTGAGTTTTTTTAACTAAAAGTTTTGTAAATTTTTCAATAAAAGCTTTCTGTTTTTCTTTATACCTTTCATTAAATTTTCTAACTTTCTTTATGATTTTTATTAAAATATGTAAACATTTTCTATTTTCATTTTTAAAAAGAAACTTTCTAAACTTCTTTCTGACTTTTTGTTTATTGTTTACAATTTTTTTACTTAAAAGTTTGCTAAATCATTCCATAAAAAGTTTCTTCATACTTTCAAGTATCTTTTAAATAAAACTTTTATTTTAAAAGAAAAGTTTTGTCTTTTCATTTTTTTTAAGTAATAGGTTTTTTAAGTTTTCAATTTTTTTTAATTAAAAGCTCTCTAATTGTTTTAATTAAAAGCTTGATAAGGTTTCCCACGAACGAAGGGGGTTGGTTGAATCAACTTTTCGAAAAAATTGCCTGTCAACTAGTTGACTGGCGTGTTTCGTTATGTTTACAAGAGGCAGCTTAGTTGAAAAGAAAAGGGTAAATAAAAAATTCTATTTTTTCTAAAAAGTTTTCCATTTTTTATCTATGATTTTCATTAAAACATTTTTCAATTATTAGAAAACGATTTCCCTTTTCTTTTTAAATAATAAGCTTTATAAATGTTTTCGAATTTATAAACAAAAAGTTCTCTAATTCTTTTGGTTAAAAGTTTTATAAATGTTTCAATAAGAGTTATGCTTCTCTTCATGAATTTAAATCTACATCAATATTGATATCACTGGTATCATATCTAAGCCGAAAACTTTTTGTTAAACCCCGATGCTCAGCATAATAATTTGCTAGCTGCAGGGTAAAGTCGCCATATTTAGTTTCCCCTCAGCTTTTTGGTCTCTGAGTAGCATATATTACGATTAATTAATCAAAAAAAAAAAAAAAAAAAAAAAAGAAAAAGAAAAAGATATAACATCACCAACCAAGCCTGCACATGGTATTTAAGCTTTACATAAAACTCAATTTGTTTTCCATTGAAGAAAAAGTTTTTTAAAAAAATGAACTTTTAAAATTGTCCTGCTTTCGTCTAAAAGAGTAAAAGAGGTAATAATGGGTCAAAATCCTAATGATAAATACAGATTAAGAACTGTCTACATTAAAGTCTTGAAGCAGAACCCCTAGTAATTATGTGCGAACTTCAGCATGAGAATTGTTTAAAAACATTTTTACGTTTTGTAGTATTGTTTCCCCAAACTGTTTTCTTTCTTTTTCCTTTTTTTTTCAGTTTCTGTTTAGATGCACTTATATTTACTTCTTCTGTAACAAACATTTTCCGCTCAAATATTTAACCTTTGCTGAGCAACCGTTCAGCAAATGGAATTTTCATGTTCTTTTCAAATTTGCATGCGTCAAAATTCGTACCCTTACATAATGAGATATCGAACCAACAGGAAGTTAAAAATAAAAATAACAACGTCAAATTGCTTAAATTTCAGATTACTGCAGACACGTGTTTCGACGTAACAAGGAACGCGTTTTCAACACAAAAAAAAAAGAGCTTATGGATGGAAAGATATCGCATTTTGTGCTATTTGACGTTGTTACTTCTTATTTTAATTTTTATGCACAAAGGTATTTCTTTAACAAGCAGGAAGCTGTTTTATTGTGACAATTATCCATTTTTTGCAAGTATTTTTTAAAATCATTTCTGCGTCCTTTGTTAGGGTTTTAAAAAAACTCAATATTTGTCATGACATTTTTTCTTTTTCACGCAATTTTTTTTAACAACCGTTTCGGCAATTTATGTTATTGGCGGCTCCTGTACTAACATTATTTTCATTCGGACTCCATAAAAATCTTCACAAATGAAAAACAATATTCACATCAAAATATCTTAGTACCTCTCATTCATTAAGAAAGTTCTCTACTCTATTCAAAGATGGACACGTAACTCTTTTCCTCGGATTTTTCGCTATTTGTTTTCTTTAGCAATTTCTTCTAACGTATACATTAATTTTTAATTCGTGATGGTGTCAATTAAACTATTACTTACAAAATGCTGTAAATATTGTTTCAGTAAAGTATTATAAACAGGTGTAACACTAAACTAGAGGTAATGATAAATGACACCAGCATATCAGTTTAAACGTTTTATTTCTTACATTTTAATATTTACAAGTCACTTAAGTAAGAAACACTTTGAATGAGGAATAAAAATTTGAACAACATTTACACGTAGGGGAAATGTGGGGCAAAGTGAAATGGTGAAATATTGACTCTGCTTCTAGCGTCATCTATCTAGTAATATTTTAAATGTGTAGTATCACATGAAGTCTATTCCAGTCAAGAAAGAATTACCTCTGAAAATCAAAGAATATGATAATGCAAGCAATTTTTAAAAATTGATACTAATGTTGCAATATTTTGTGGTAAGTCACAAATTATTTTTGTTATTATTAAATTATAAAGTTATTGTTAGTAACATTTTAAATATTAATTAAGATTTTTTTATATGCAGTATTTATTTATTTATTTATTTATTATTAAGCTTTCTTGTGTTTTAAATGCTTTACACAGTTAGTCAAGTGCATGCGGGACAAAGTGGACGGGGCAAAGTGAAATAGTTCACTTTATTTACTTATTCAATTTTTTATCAAAACATTTACGTATATTAAGTAATTTACAAGTTCATTTGCATTCCTCCGTTTAATTATTTCCTTATTTATTCATTCATTCACTTATTTTCTTACTCATTCACTATTTTACTCACTCATTTATTTTTTATAAAGTATGAACTTATTTACAGGGGTGATTGTGAGTTCATCAAAAAATACCTCAAAGTTTCAAAGCGAGACCGGGGGGGGGGGAATCTTTGACCCTTATTACGTAAGTGCACCTTTGCCATAGTATTAAATAGTTCTGCGTCAAAATATTGTGTGTACATGTGATTAAATTTTTAATGGGTTACAAAGTTACTTTTGAGCTGGTGTTATACAAATTATCTTGACATTTATTTGTCCATCTTAGGGATAGGTGTCCATCTTAAGGCTCTTGCAGGTATATTTGATGAGTATTATATAATTTAAAAAAAATTGCGAAGGTAGGGGAGATAAAAGCATAACAAAAAAAAAAAAAAAAAAACCTAATTCCGTATTTTCGGACATAAAAATACCGGAAATACGTCCGAAAATACCGGAAATTCGGTAAAATACAGGAACACAATCACCCCTGTTATTTATTTACTTATTTATTTATATATTCCTTCAATATTTCCTTTCTTTTTCATTTATTCATTCATTCTTTTATTTACTCATTTATTTAATTAAAAACATCTTTACTAATTGAATAAAAAATATTTTATTTGAAAAACATTTTATTTTCACTTTGCCCCACGAAAAAAAAAAAGTGAAAATTTTTCAACCTTTTTGGACGTACCAATTTACTGCAAAAATAAAAAATAATGTTTCCATGCAAGTTTTATTTTATATTGTTCTTTCTTCCTCTACGGTAATATTCAGAAAATTTTTCGAATTTATTGATTCAGAAAAAAGTAAGTTACCTTAACTTTTCACTTTGCTCCAGATTACCCTATATTACATTGACATTGTATCATTGGGTTAAGACATATTTTATTTCCTTTTACATAGTGAAGGAAGTATTGTAATCGCGATTTTTTTTTAAATAAAGATTCCATATTAATTTTACATGTCAATGTAACAAATTACAAAGTGTTTATCCGAAATAATCCTTCACAGTTTTCAAATCCTTCAAAGTACAAGGGCGTGCACAAGGGGGAAGACTGGACAACTGTTGGCTCTGGTCCGAGCCTGAAGTGCGGCCGAGATTAAGGCCTGTAAGGACGTAGGGGGTAAACAATATGGAGGGGGCCCGTAATAGTCATTTGTGACGGATTTCGATTTTTTAACATACCCCTGACAACATGTCTTTCAAACTTTACCTGTTGTCCGCAGAATTAAATATTTTAATTTTCACTTAAGAAACAATAACTTTTTCATTAGCCATTTGTCTTTGGCATGAATAGAAAAGTTCATTCCAATGGCACTAGTATTTATCCATGCCAATGAAAAATTTGAACTTAAATGAAATTATAAATCATACAATACTTGTAGCAGAGTATTCCTTCCAGTGGCATTTAAACGCATCAAAGTTACGTGCAAGTCAGAAGTGTAAATTTTTTTATTACAGAATTTAAATGAAAATTACCGTTTATTCTAATGACATAGAATTAATGTACTCATCTAATATTGGTCTTTTATTCCAAAAATTACCGCAAATGTTTCTGTTTGCACAATAACCTAAAATGGCTACCTGTTGCCTAGGAGAAATTTATTTTTTAAACTGTTAGTTGTTTGTAAAAATGAAATATGGACTAATAACCATCTGTCAAAGGTGTCAAAGAAAGCAATTACTTTAAAAAATGAAAAATGAAGGTTGTCTTTCGACAACCTTCATTCTTTTTATCATTCAAATTTCAAATTGCATTTTAAAAAATAAAATTATTGGAAAAATTTAAACTCATAAAATTCATTGAAAGAAAAAAAATGACATTTTTTTTTGGTATTAAAAATGATTCTGAGGCTTTACAATTGCAGCCATTGTACATACAAGAGAAAGCATCCATGCCAAGGACGTTTCAAAATTTTGTTCTGTTGTATCAAAGGGTTCTTAATTGAAAAGAGAATAATTTTTTAGTTCAAGTAACGAATAAAGGCAAATTAAACACATCTGAAGTTTTTAAAAAAATCTAGAAAACCTGCCAAATTATTTTGAATGTTTCAGAACAAAAATTCTCCACCCGTACCTCCACCATACATCTTTCTTTTCGTTGCTAGCGGCTTGGATTTATAACTGAAGGAAATACTCTTTAAATTCTTCACCAACTCTCTGAATAAGAAAAAAAAAGAAAGAAAGAACAGAAAGCAAAAGAAATTTGTTTTCCCTTTATTGATGACAGAAATACTGGCCTTTTAGAAAGCTAAAATTCTGTCAGCTGAAAATAAATTTGATACGATAAACCTAAAACATAAAAGCCACTCTCATGAGTCGTTGATATGAAAAAAAAAAAAAAAACTGGAATCCTTTTTCGGACTAGCGTTAGTCAGATATTCTCACACAGATAGGCACTTTTAGCAATATTTTTTAATAAATAAGAAACGAAAAAAAAGAGAAAGAGAGAACTTGAGAAATTCCGTCCGAGTATCTCGTTAGTTGAACTGGAGAAGAAGAATGGTGGAGGTCAGTGACATGCCAAGGACTTCGCTCTCCTCCATCTCTCTCTCATCACCGCGAACTGAAGCGAAGAGGTGGTGCAACCTCAAGCCCAGCGGGGATCGACGCAACAAAGGAAATAGAAGTGGTGAAATAGGAAAGGGATTGGAAATATAAGAAAGGTTTTGCAATTGAAACGATAAATCATGCCCAGATTTCTTGTTCTCATTCAGTAAATTGTTAGGTAAGGAGTGTTCAGAGATGAAATGTCTGCTCTAAATTATCTATTAGGAATTAAGTAAACGCAGATTCAGATTCTGATTTCGGGGAGGGGGGGACCCTACATGACATCTTGCAGGCGGCGTGGATTCAGGGGAGGGTCAACTGACCCTCCTTCCCGTGACAAGCATTTTATTATAATTATTATTAAAATTCAATTCTTTAGATCTAAAACAACAGTACATGGAATCAATGTTTACTTTTTTTGCTTGGTTGTGCAAGGTATTTCTTCTCAGTGCGACATAATTCAAAGGATTGACTGGGTTCATTTATTGGGCGATTGCTATTTTGAATTCTTTGTTCATTTTCAAATGAACAATCATCTCTAATGAGATAAACATTTTTTTCAGACCACTCTTCCATCTCAAACCACATGTCGTGTGCGTATTCTCGAACTATTTTATTGCTGCGTAGTCGCATATATTCAAAGCTTACGGTAACGGGACCAGCCTGTTTGTCGAAAGAAATATGACCTCAAATTTTTAATGAAAATGTGAGGGAATATGGTTAATGGCGCAGATTGCATAATTGAAAAATTAATGGGAGGGGGTGAGATTTTAAAGGATTTTGATCTCATTTGGGGCTCCGGGGTTGCTCCGTAGCATATGATGGGGTGCGCCATCCCCCTCGGAAGGATGGGCAACTCTGCTCAGCTGATACTTTTTTACGTGGCATGTATCCATTGAAATGGGCCACCAAAGGACTTAGGCCATTGAAATTTGACTCCCCTCCCCCTTAAGAATATTCCTGGATCCGACCCTGCTTGCATGTCAATATTGCAACGTCTCACACCAGAACATTTAACAATATGATAAGACAAGGATATTTCCAAGGGTTTTAAAAATTAGTTGCATTGTAGAGAAATCAAGTGCTGACACTCAGGAGAAGAACTCGCAGACTTACTGTCCAACCACAGATTGCATGGAATTTTCAAACGTCCAGAATAAGACGAATCTATGTGAATAAGGAGGAAAAGTAAAAATTTGATGCGCGTATTCCGCTCATTTGAATGAGACTCTGCTTTTGCAAAAGCTGACATCGGTAAAAAATAATAGATTCGTCCATTTCCGGCTGTAAAATGGATGTTTGTCTTTCCATACAATCCGTAGTCAGACAGTATAACCTAAAACTTATTTAAGCACTTCTGTGCACCTTTTTATGCATATTTTTCCGAGAAATCCTACATAACATTACGTTCCTAAGCCAATGGTTTCGCACCAGCCTGCTTAACAAGCCAAAAGTTTGGGTATGTGCTCGGTTGAAACCTTGATATGTAAAACAAGACATAAAATACAAATGTGTATTCACTCAGGGTCTAAGTAACGCACGGTTCTGCAGGTCCGTGGAAGTGGGCACCACAATTTTAGGGGCACTACAATCAGGTAAATTTCTCCCTGTTTTCCCTTTTTTTGAAAATTATTACCTTGAAAATGTACGAACTTTCTGGTGAGGGAGGCACTAAATTTTTCCAGGACCTGGGCATCACCTTGGTTTGATCTGGCCCTGTAGTCACTGAAATGTGCAGAAATGAAGTACTAAAAGATTCTGCGTCTTTAAATAGTAAAAAACTATATGAGGCAGTGAGAAGCAAAGGGATGTAAGTGGACATTTTCAAGTTTTGAGTAAAACGCGTTTAAAGATAACATCCTAGGTCGGATTTCATTGAATTTTTTTTTAAAATCATGCTGTATAGCAGCAACTACCAGGGCTACCAGTACCATCTCTTGCCAAGAAACAAAGGAGAGGTTCACCTACCATTTGTACTGGTTATCTCCAAATTTTTAATTTTGCCGATTACATCCCCTTGCTTCTCACTGCCTCATTTGTTAATGTAATTGAAGTATCTTTTAATGTAAGAAGAAGAAAAAAAAAATGCACCTCCTTCAAGAAATAACGTGACATATAATCATACTTTCAAGAAAATTCACACCAAGCTGTAGAATAGTAAGCAAACGCAGCATAGAAACTGCTTTTTACATCAATATGGGGGCCCCGAACAGGGGGAGGTCCTGGGCTTAGTTGCTTCCAGCTTTTCCAGGGTGCAATATGTATGGGATATTTAGAAATACCTAACTTACACAGCAAAAATAGAAAAGAAGGTGAAATTTATTACCAAATGCTTTGTAACATTTCAGATAACGAAAAAAAATAGTTGAAACCTTTTTTTTTTTCACGCTTTCCGTTGGAGATCCAAGAGGAATCGCTAAATTATGCAAACAACTTTATTTACAGTACCATCTTCAAGCAATGGTGACAACCTACAGTCAGGCTCTGGTAAACAGACCTCCGATCGTCAGAGGCTTAAACCACATTTGTTAAAACGGGGAAGAGGGGCTGCCGATAACGATTGTTAGACTTACTCCAACATAAGAATTTCTCCTTTTTCAATCTAAACAAAAATGAGCTCGTCCAACGTCAAAGATCGTTTTACCTATAGACAGTTGTTTGGAAACATGGAAGGTTCTTTTGATGCCCTCCCTATGTTCCGTAGTAGCTAGGCATCAACAGTTTGGTTTTAAAATCCCCACACGTGTGGCTATGCAGTATGTTTCTATTTACCCCATGTTTCCAATAGCCTCAGCTAATCATAAATGTTTTTTTTTCTTTACTGAATTGGTCTCTAGCTCCGTCACCTTTACTACTACCCCATAATATTTTGCGTTAGAGCACTTACAAAGAACAGATGACCACAGATCAAGTCAGTTTCCGAGAATCATCGAAATGTGCAATCACTTCTTTAAATTGCGTAAATCAGCTAAAATTCGAAAATTTTCATGAATACACCCTTTGTTCTATGCATGTTGAACTGGAAGTTGCGTTTAGTCTTATTTTGCATGGGTAGGAGAGGCAGTTCAGGAAACATCAAATGAAGCACTGTTCTCTTAATCCTTTTGGCACATTTGCGTCCCCTAAATTCAAAATTTGTTTCATAAATTATTGATTACAAATAACTTATAATTGTTTTGGTTATTGCGACATCAGAATCTTAATAACATATAGAGGAAAAAGTGTAAATTATAGGCACCAACGTTTGTTTTTGATTTAAAGTTACTTTCAATTCGAAAAATTCTAGATTTTTGTTTTTCATTGTACTACAATAACTATGTAGTATCCCAAATGTAAGAAGGCAAAACAATGATAAATATCAATGATTTCATTTGAAAAACAACAATTTGCAAAAAGCATTAAAAAAAAAAAGACTCAGAAAAATTGAGTGTATATACGGGCCCTCTTTAAAAAAGTCACCAAAAATACTTGAAGGGCTCGTATCAAAATGTGACAAGCCTCAAGTAGTGACTTTTAGATCAAAATTTTTGTTTCTCATACCTGAAATTGAAATAAACATGATAATGAGTTATGTCATTTGGAGAAAAACATATCTGGTTTTAGCATTGCAGAATAAAGAATGCATAAAACCTTTGAAAAATTCTACAAATATGTTTTATAAGTTGGAAATTGGGCTACTGAAAATATCACATCATGTGGCGTATCACATTCCTACCCCGAGCCCTTCAATTTAAAAACTGGATAAAACAATGCAAAATTGTAGAGAATTTATGTATTACAGGAAGAAAAAAATATTTACAGAAATCGCAAACATATCAGGCTCTTTCTGCCCCGGCACAACCTAAGTGTGCCAATATTTGTCACATAACACATTTTACCCACACCTCTTCCCGAGTGTCTTCAGAGAACTTTAAATAACGAAAGACTAGGGAGGTGTGTAGATAGATAGCTAGATAGATAGATAGATAGATAGATAGAGAAATAGAGACAGACAGACAGAGAGAGAGAGAGAATAGAAAAAATCCACTTTTTGTTTTTTGAAAACAAAGCAAATTTCCATACGCTATGATAAAGTTTATGGTCCTCAAAAGATTAAGCCATTTTTAAGATCTGTCCCTGGACTAAAGTATCAAAAAGCACTTGATGGATCTGTGCAAAGTGGGGGAAAATAATAACAATAATACCAAAATTTTCCATGATTGAAAAAAATGTTAACGATCTGTATGTTTCAAGTATAATAAGGGCCGGAATGTTCTTGTCATTGAAAATTGTAATTTTGGAATTCATGCATTTATTAAGGACTAAAACGTACGCATGTAATCAAGTCAAGTACAAGTAATTCAAGCTTTAAAGATCAGTGAAATTATTTCTCAGTAATTTTTTGTTTACAACTAGTATTGACTTTTTACGTGTTGTATAGCTAGACAAATCTTATTATTTATATAATGTGACAAAATCTTCATACGACAAATCTTCTTCATTTGCTGTCACTCGCTTACAAATCAAATAAAGCAAGGGTTCCCAAACTTTGTACTTCCTTTTACAAAAAAGGAAGTATTGTGATCGCGAAAAAATTTTCACTCAAAAATCGATCTTAATTTCCATTTTACTCACCCCCGAATGAATATTGAGTTTTTTTTCGACTCGACCACACGTGGACAAGTGCCTAAGAACGTATAGACACGCGAAATATCCATAATGATGATTCCCGAGTTAATTACAACGAATTTTGTCATGACGTCTGTATTTACATATGTATGTATGTGCTTATGTATGTCGCATAACTCAAGAACGGTAAGTCCTAGAAATCTGAAATTTGGTGCGTAGACTCCTAGTGGGGTCAAGTTGTGCACCTCTCCTTTTGATTGCATTCGGGTGTTTCTAAAGGGGTCTTTTGCCCCTTTTTGAGGGGAAATCATTGTTAATTTCGATGTAAACTCAAGTGGTGTTATAATTTGGCGGACACTTGGCGAGATATCGCCAGTCTTTTGGTCGCCAAAATTTGGCGACAAATTTGGCAATTTTTTTTTATTTGTTTCAATTTGGTCATTGTTGGCGATATTTAGAGAGTAAACTATTGAATCACATTAAAATTACCAGTAATGGGAAAATGACATTAATTTGGAGTAAAAGGAAGTCATGTGATGCACACATCAGCTCGTTGAATTCGGAGCCAGGGATGTGGATTGAGTAAATACCTACTGGGTTGGCAAATATATTTGGGTACTTACCGGGGTATTTACCCTAGGCCTGAGTAAATATCCAAAAACTGGGTATTTTGGGAAGGGGGGGAGAAAAAGTGAATAATGATAAATTTTATCTAAATACGAAATAAAATGTGTGAAATTGATATATATATGCATATGTAATATTCAGTTTATATTATTTTTTATTGAAAAATTTGATGATATTATTAAAAATTAAATTGTGAATTGATTCACTTGCTGTCTAAAAAAATGTTGGTGGTTCAATTCACCTTGCAGATTTTAAATCCAATGATGCAAGGAAATTGTCTGAAACAATCCCACTTACTTGATGGTTGACCTTTTGTTTATGAAGGACAGAAGCATTAAAAGTTAGAGGGTTTAGCTGAAGACTTCATAGGATTGTTTATCATAATGTTATGGGTAAATTAAGAGAGTATGAGCTTGCTATTATGGGTGGAGAAGTTTGATGGGAACAAGTGTTAAAGTAGGTTAGCACATTTTAAAATGCATCAGTTACATCTATTGCAGGAGAAAGAATTTTCAGCATTTTCAGTTAGATTCACAATAAAAAAGTTTTTAGAAAATCTGACAGAGTGACTAAGCTTAAATATCTATCATATAGGGAGAGTGTTGTACCTTGGGACACTTTTCATGTTTTAATTTTTAACGTAAATTATTTAAATTAAAATTAAAATCTATAAGTCATATTAAAATACCCTAACCTATTTCTCTGAAATATATATATATATATATATATATATATATATATATATATATATATATATATATATATATATATTTTAAAATTCAGACAGTTTGAAAATAAAATATTGCCGGCCGTTTAAAGCAAGTGTTCCAAACTGCCCCAGGTACAACATCCTATCGTACCTTGGGACACATCCTGTTGTTTGTTGTATCATGGGAAGCGCTTCATGATTCAGGAAACAGTCATATACTTCAACCAATTTTGCATCAATATATATATATATATATATATATATATATATATATATATATATATATATATATATATATATATATATATATATATATATATATATATATATATATATATATATATATATATATATATATATATATATATATATATAATAAATTAATTCATTATTCACGATTTAATTCATTATCTGACATTAAATATGTTTGAAGGACTACATCAAACTAGAACAGTTTTCTATGTTTTTAAACATATCTTAATTATTAAGAACCATGCATATGTTGCACTTGGGACGTGTTCTAAGGTATAAGATGTTTGGCTACTATCATTATTTTCTCATAACCAAAATAGCTAAAGTACATAACAAAATAAAATTCAATTGATCGGTGGCACGGCAGTGCCCCCGCCAAGTCGAGCGCGAAGCAAACACTGCCGTACCATCCTTTACTGGAACCATTTCGCCGCACTTTCAGGCCCCTATTTGATAATCTCTGGATGAGACCAGAACGCAGAGATTTTCGTCATCCAGTAAGCTATAATCACATACTTAAAATCCAAAATTTCAAGTCTGTAGGTCATTTAGTTCCGAAGTTAAGCGAAAGCAAAGTTTCGCATTTATGACACTCACTCACGATCATCAGAATAGAACTAGTACTTCCCATAAACTCAGAGAAGAGAAATTTGGTACAGAGTTAGGGTTTAATGGCCACATAAAGGGAAAGCTTTAAAAACTAGGCTAATCGCAGATCTGGAGTGACCCTGATAAGAAAACACAAGAGCCCAACCAAACTATTAGAGATCGACATACCGCCTTTACAAAAAATATTCAACTTGGTTGGCCGCTTCATTTGATGTCAAAAATCGAAAGTCTGAAGTATCTAATGAAGAACCCTCAGCTGGTCTTAGCTGTATTAGAGATATGGCAATGCCCCCTTCTACTATTGGTATATAAAAAAATCGACTGTCATTGCAAAAGTCCAGCGTAGTGGAACACATTTTCTGATTTAATGTAGCCTAACTTTAGTCTACTTGAACATTACACAAATTAAATGTTTCTACAAAAAGAAGTGAAATCCCACCAAAAACATTCTGTAAAAAACTAGCCAAGTCTCGATGGAGCTGCTTGTTTATCTCTAAAAAGTAATGAAATCTAGACAAAGTCATGACAAGTCTAAGGTTTCTTACTGCGTTTTCTTTATTATTATAGTTAATGTTGTGTGACTTAGCCGTTGAAGGGTACACAAGGGTACAAAACCAGGTGCTCCATGACACCAATCTGACGCCAGAACCGCTACCCATTGACGATGGAAAATTGCCACTTGGAAAACTTTGATTCAATAACCATTCAATTGTAGGCTTGATAAAGCTGCGTATTTCAATAATACTTATGTATAGGCGAGCTTGGAACAAACAGTATAAAAATTTATTTACAGTACAGACAGACTTCTAATCATTGATAGAAGTCCGTCTGTACGTCTATTTTATGTTAGATCGGTGGTCGATTTGATGCTCCAAAAAGAAGAGTCAGCATTGTCAATGCTGGATGCATGTGTTGCACAATCAACAACAGCCTAAAATGAGACACTAGCGTCCAATTACCAATACCAGTATGGGCTATTATCTCGCTTAACAAACATAGGTAGTTACAACAGATATATCATTGCGTGTAAACAAAATTGACTTGTACCCACTAACGTATAAAGAAACGGCCAAGTCATACAACATTAACTATAATAATAAAGAAATCGCAGTAAGGAACCTTAGACTTGTCATGCCTTTGTCTAGATTTCATTACTTTTTAGAGATAAACAAGCAGCTCCATCGAGACTTGGCTAGTTTTTTACAGAATGTTTTTGGTGGGATTAGTTTTACAAATACAAAGACAGAAAGTGAAATGAAAATGAAGAAAATATTTACTTTGGAGGTTTTTCTTTCTCTCACAAAGTTATTAATTTAACTCTTTTGATGCTGATTATTACTATGACACCATTTAGTGGTGAAGGTTACTATTAGAGATTATAAAAAACATGGCTGCTAAAAATAGATACTTAGAAATTAGCAGTGTCCCAAGGTACAACTCTCCCCTAATTGGAAGCAGCTACATTACGAAAAGGGTGACCAAACAAAAGTAATAAGAACAAGAAATGAATGAAAGAGCTATTACACACAAAATTGAGCAATTATTTATAACGGAAGTATTTCTTAGTCTAAGCATAGATAATTTGTGCAAATCAGATGACAATTAAAAATCAAAATCTGACTCTGAAATGTTTCACTGAATCCGTTTTCTCTTAAAGTGAGCAAAAACTCGCAATATGCTTTATTCATTACTTTGGGAAAGATACATTTTAAGTTAAGGTGTAATCTTTCTTGCCTTTGCCTTATTTGTTTCTTGTTTTTTTTTAATGTCATTTTTAAGAATTTTTAAATCAGGGTTGCTCTTGCAATGGTTTTATGGACGTTTGAAATAGCATCGCAATTCCCCCTTTAATTCTTGCTATCGTTGATTCTGGTTTCCTCTGTCAATTCTCTACCTCCACCATTTAAAAGCCAAACTTAACTTTCTTTCCTTTTGAATTGACCACAACTGTTCTTACTTTTAAAGTTGGCAGTTATATTATTCGTAATAAAAAGGGTAGATATTTAAATTAAGTATTGCTTGAAAAATGCAAGATGTTGTATAGCATTTGTTTTCCTGATTTATTATTTTCGGTTTTTGACATTAAAAACTTGTAAAAAGGGTTTAAATGTTAAACTTTTTTTTACAATCAATATACTATGTACATTAGAGTGGAGTGAAAAAAAAAACGAAATTGAGAAATAAGTTAAGCCTGTATGTGGAAAACTTGCCTTTTACCTAGGCTATTTATCATACAAAATTTCAGCCAATCCAAACAATATCTTTAGCTGCCCATTTGAGGTTCAATTTTAAGTATTTAGCCTCATTTTTCACCAAACTCGCGAAAATGAGCTAACAAAATATAATTATCTCCATTTTAAATCTACGAATAGTTGAAACTAAACTCTAGAGAATTAAATACTTAATGTATAGTTAGTTGAATGATCTAGGGGTAATTGTGAAATGGCCTTAAAATGTGCATCAAGAGCGCATATCGCATATGCTGCCTCAGCTCTGGTTTGTCCTTTCTTTGCGTTCACCGCTATCAACTGGGTTCTTCGTTCTTGTTTGTTGTTTTTCTTACTTAAAATATTCTATTTAGTTTGAATTATTTCATACTATTAAGTTATAACTTCAAATGTAAACGAAGAGGCTGTTTTTACATATAAACAGTTTGAAAAAAAAAAAAAAAACACAATTACAAGTCAAGATTTTTCTTCACCAAAGTAAATGAGACAAGCGTCAATTTTTATAAATGCAGCTGAATTCTATTGAAATTTATTGAAGTAATCTTAAATTCTTAAGCACAGTTATCGAGTTTAGCCATTTTTTCCCCTTTAAAGCTCTTGAGGACTCAGCTCTCTCACGCGTCTTCTACTGTTGGCTGACATTGACCAATATAATGTTTTCTTGATAGGACTATACGTTATGCTATTAAACTATAAAAGTATTCACTTCCAATAATACGTGATGATTTAGGTTTAATATAATAGAGTATACTCTAATAACATATTCTGTTGAAACTTTCACATTCTCTGATGGGCATTTTCTTGAAATATATAACCGAAAAGATATATTAGCTGTCGTTAGCCTTCTGCAATGACTGTATTCTTTCTTAACGAACGGATTGAAATATCTCCATTCGAAATTACATTCCATATTTCGCAGACATACCATTGATCTGTACAAAGTTTACCACAAGCATCTTTTCCCATTACTCTAATTTGTCCCCAATTTCTAAACAATATCCCTTTAGCCCAGCTGTTTTTCCACCGCAATGTTATAGTATGTGGCGTAATGGTTATTCATTTGTATGTCATTAACGAATAAACCACTGCAACGAACGTCCAATGTAAATCTCAATTTTCCTTATAACTCCATTTTCAAAAATATATATTAATCACTGTTTGCACTTAACCCATAGCTCGTAACTTATAAATATCAATATTTTTCTTTCAAAATGCTGTTATGCTTATCTTAATCTTATGAGAACTACAAGACGCAGGAGGGTACGGTACATCATACTTTGATACAGGTTATAAGAGTAAAGTAAAACTACTTGGTCTTATGTTGTCTTTCTAGCTTTTTTTTTTTTTTTTCAGTTCTTAATTTGAATAAAAGTATTGCTTCTTCGACCGTCAAATTACATCATATTCTGCTGAAGAGAGTTATTCTTCATTTTTCTTTTCACACACACAAGTCAATGTTTTTTCTTCTTCTTCTTCTTTACCTTCTGATTTTGCTACGACCGATACTACCTTGGCTTACTCTTTTTTAGTAATTATTCCCATATCTTTTAAAGCAGCATTTATAATAGTTGAGGCTGATCTATCGTACAGGGGCAGATACAGACTACCACATTAAGGAGAGGGAATCACGCTAAAAATTGAAGCCCTCCTCCCCCCACATACACACAAGAACGAACCTACCCTCTGGGTTACAAACAATTTCTGAAACTGCTTGGGTTTCAATAAAAAGCATCAAATCGGCCATTAATAACGCGCTTAAGGCAGGTAGGGCACAAACGTTAGTAATCAATCTCACGAGCCATAAAAAGAAGAAATACTTCAGACATTTAATTTAAAAAATAATAAATGGAAAAAAAATACTGAAATCGTTTTTCCATTCAAGTTGTTTACATGTAAAAATAATGTTTGAAGTAATAATTCAGAGTTGAGAAAGAATATAGTCATTGCAAAAGGTCAACAACATGCTAACAGATCTTTTCGGGTATATATTTTAAGAAAATGCCCATCAGATAACGTGAAAGTTTTAACAGAATATGTTATTATAGTATACATACTCTATAAAATAAAACCTAATTCACCGTGTATTATTGGAAGTGAATACTTTCTCATTTACTTTGGTGAAGAAAAATCTTGACTTGTAATTGTTTTTTTTTTTTTTTTTTTCAAACTGTTTATATGTAAAAACAGCCTCTTCATTTACATTTGAAGTTATAATTTAATAGTTTGAAATAATTCAAACTAAATAGAATATTTTAAGTGAGAAAAATAACAAATTAGAACAAAGAACTCAGTTGATAGCGGTGAACGCAAAGAAAGGACAAACCAGAGCTGAGACAGCATATGCGATGTGCGCTCTTGATGCACATATGAAGGCCATTTCGCAATTACCCCTAGGTCATTCAACTAACTATACATTAAGTATTTAATTCTCCAGAGTTTAATTTCAACCATTCGTAGATTTAAAATGGAGATAAATATATTTTGTTAGCTGATTTTCGCGAGTTTGGTGAAAAATGGGGCTAAATACTTAAAATTGAACCTCAAATGGGCAGCTAAAGATATTGTTTGATTTAGCTGAAATTTTGTATGATAAATAGGCTTAGTAAGAGGCAACTTTTCCATACACAGGCTTAATTTATTTCTCAATTTCGTTTTCTTTTACTCCACCCTAATGTACATATTGCAATATCATTTAGTCAAATGTGGGTATTTTGCGTGCATAGAGTTAGTTCACTGGAAAATATATACCCAGGTAAATACCCATTTTGGGCATTTACCTGGGTATAATAAATTCTCGGGAAAAATAAATCCCCGGGTGCTTTACATCAGCGTTTCACATAGAAGAATTATAATTTTCTTGCGGCATCCCAACATACCTCTATCAAATTTTTTTATGTTAAACGGTTCGCGGCACCCTTTGTTTCACCCTGCTGAACCCCAGGGTGCCGCGACACCCACTTTGGGAACCCTTGCATTACGTGGTTTTTCATTGCATTCTTAAAAGCCATATTTCACAGATCATTTTTGAAATGGTACGTGCGAACGTCACGTTTGGCACACAATTTCTCATCATTTGTTTATTTAATCATTTGTGTCTGCTCTAGCGCAGCTAACTGAAAGTTGGTTACAACACCCTCTGGATGTATTTTAAATACCATACGAAGATAGAATACGGCTTAATACCAACTATTTTGAAGCACTTTACCTCCCCCCATTCCACCCCACACCAGCCTCCTTCTTTCACTCCGATATGCGCCTCCTTCACCATCGTGCTCGCATAGAAATGTATAATTATTTTTCTCTCCCCCCCCCCCTATAACATAACGCTTGAAACTGGTCACAATTTTATAACACTTTTTCCGTTATCCCATCAGGCCTTCTATTACATCCCTTGAGGCTATGTTTAGGGCCCACTTCTTCCTTAGCCATTAAACCTTATCAACCCAACCCTGCCGACAATATACTCCATTTATATCCATGTTAGAGAGAAGATCCCGGGCGCCAAAGAGCGGCCCTTTTCCAGGGGCCTCCCATAAACAAAGACGAGGCCCCCTTCTCACAATGCCCCGGGGCCCGGCCTTGATCCGCGCTGAGAAAAGGTCAATCGGCCTCTCGGCTATAAAAATCGAGCGCGGGGCCCGAAGGGGTATCCCGAAGATGGCTTATCGTCTGCGAGGCCCGCCAAGAAGGGGAAAAAGTCTACGAGATCCCAGTTTTTTTCCCCTCTTTATTCGCGGAGGCCGAAAACACTTTCTCCATACTGAAAGATGATCTGGAAAAAACGTAATCTTATTGGGAATATTTCACGCTCATTTCTTTTACAAATTCTGAAAATTCTATAAAAATGGATCTTTAACTCTTAAATGGGTGGGTTTTTTTTTTAACCTTTTAATATATGTTTCTTGTCTCTCTCTTTTTCAAATCACAGGGGGAAATTATTTTTTAAAAATTCTCGATTTAATTTATGATAGTTTATAAAAAAAATAGTAACAATGAGCTTTACGTGAAAAAATCAACAAATAATTTACTGGTCTGTAAACATTGATAAATATTGCAAAAATACCTTTCCGTTGAAAAAGTAACATTTCATTTACAAGAAGTAAGCCTTCTTTCCAATAAAATTGGTATATTCAGTTATTGCTCAATTTGAGTTTTTATCGGTTAAAAAAATTATTTTTGAATCCAAGTCGGTTGCGTAAACTTGCCCCAGTCCACGGGGCATGTTTACACATATTTAGTATAAGAAAGAAGTAAGCCTTCTTTCTTCTTATACAAAAACATTTCATACAAAACAAAGAAAAATAAAATAAAAAAAAAAAAGAAAAATTAATTTGAATTTTGACATCTTGAATTCAAATTATGTTTTTCGCAATCACGAGTGTGTGTATGTAGGCGTGTGTGTTTGTGTGGGGGGTATGTGTGTTTGTGTGTAGGGGGTATGTGTATGTATGTAGGCATGTGTGTTTGTGTCTGTGTGCTGGCATAAGTGTGTGGGTAGTTATGTATATGAATGCGTGTGTGGGGGGATGTGTGTTTGTGTGTAGGCATATGTGTTTGTGTCTGTGTGCAGGCATGAATGTGTGGATAGTTGTGTTTATGTGTGTGTAGGTGTATGTGAGTGTGTTTTTGTGTGTGTAGGTGTATGTGTGTGTGTTTGTGTGTGTAGGTGTATGTGTGTGTAGGTGTATGTGTGTGTGTTTGTGTGTGTAGGTGTGTGTGTTTGTGTGTTTGTATGTGTGTGCGTGCGTGTGTATGTAGTTGTGTATGTATACGCATGTGTGTAGGACATGGATGCAACCTGGAGACGGTTTTCGCTTTAGGAGCAGCATCGTGAGGACCCGGCCGACGGTGATGGTGCAGAGGGTGGCGGTGGGAAAATAAAATGAAAGGACATCAAAACAGTCAAGTGAGAACAATAAGCAATCGTGATTGCTCAATAAAACGTCATATATTTGTGAATGCTGAAAAAATTAATCTATTTTAATTTTCAATCAGAATTAGAGCTGCTATGTGCAAGTTTAAAATTGTTTTTGACCGCTTCACCCCCTAAAATGTTTAGAAAGTACTCCCAAACGAGAGCTCGTGGGCATCGTTGTTTTAAATGAGTATATTATTGGACTGTTGAAAATACAGTGATTCATTTTGTCCTAACCTTATTTTAGAAGACTAAATTGAGTAAGGTAGACCGGGGCACGTTTACGCAGTGCCCGTTTTTCAAAACGAATTATAACTGGAGTCATAACAGATTGATGCTGCTCTCTAACAAATATCCTCACAAGTTTTTGAGCATCAGTCGAGCTTCGGTCCAGCATGTGGAAAGAATAAATCTGTTTTCTACCAAGTCGAGTAAAATTTTTAGTTGAATGTTTTGAAGCTTATTGTGAATAAATAATACTTAGTTAAAAAAGAACAAATATATAAAAATTTGCAGAATTTTATCCTTTTTTGAGAATTGGCGACGGGGGCAAGTTCGCCCGTTTCGACGCGTTGACGTCGGAGCACCTTTACGCACGTTCTAATGTAACTTACTTCTAAACGTGCATTGACGCTTTTTTCGCTCCGAACTGTCTCAAACCGTTTTAGTATTTTCAAGCTATTTAGTTTAGAAAATCACCATTTATATTTTAATTGAGTTTACAATTTCGTATCTTATAGTTTACAATCATGTAGGTTCTGTCTTCATGTCCATTCAGTTTTTCTTCATACACTTTTCAGTCTGTAATACATTTGCTTTATTTTAACTAAGGTATGACAATATGTTCAAAACACTAACAGAACCACGTTAGGTTTCAAAATAAATATGTGTAAACGTGCCCCGTGCCTGGGGCAAGTTTACGCAACCGACTTGGATTTCAAAAATAATTTTTTTAACCGATAAAAAACTCAAATTGAGCAATAACTGAATATACCAATTTTGACTCCTTTAACTGCTTCATAAAATCGCCATGTCTAAAATTTCCTAAGTTAAAAACATAAAAATTAGAAAACTCATTGAAAAATCCGCGTAAACGTGCCCCGGTCTACGGTCTACCCTATGTTACTAAATGGCAACACGCGTAAATTAAGGGTTTTGTTGTCCCTATTAATGTCCTATACTTAATTGAGAAATTAACAAAGAACACTTTTTGTTCATTTGCCCGTTTTTGGGTAACCGTGATCCAGCCCAGTGGCAAGTTCAAGGGGGAGGGGGTAAAGGGGCTATAACCGCCCCCCTTGAGGTTCAAACTTTACACTAGATAAAATCAAAATTTCAGAGACTTTTTAATACTGCGATACATTTACGAATTTTAAATATGCATTATATTAAATTAAACTACTATATGTAGTGGAATGTTAATGAAGCAGGGGGGGACTAGGGGGATTGTATCCCCTTCTCATTTTTGGTTAAAACTTAAAAGATTAAATTGTGATCTGCAATGATATGGAAAGGCTTGGAGGGGATAGTTTCATTTTGCAATCGTTTTTTTTTTATTTGAAAGTTATTACTTTCAAATTAAACTAGGCTAAGGGGCTAGCACCCCCCCCCCCTCCTCATGAGGTCAGAACTTACACTAGATAAAACCTAAATTTTTGAAGATTTCAAATACTTCAATACTTTTGCGAATTGAATTATGCATTATATTTAAATAAATATAAACACTATGGAGGCGTATGCCCTTCTCCCATTTCGTCAAAACTTACAACAGATCACAATGTGACTTTGCAATGGCATGGAAAAGTGTGGAGGAAATAGCTTTGTCCTGCTATCGAGGTTATTTAATCTGAATTTTTTTGTTTTCAAATCAACACAAACATAATTTTTTTCTACTTGTTCAGGCTAAGGGGAATTATTAGCCCCCCCCCCCCCACGAGGTTAGAACTGACACTGGATAAAACCGAATATTCGGAGATTTTAAATACTACAATACTTTTACAAAGAGAACCTAAACTGTTTTTAGGCTGTACTTCGGAAAAGTTTCACGGGTGAGTCCAGCTTCCCCCCTAATGTCATCAAAGATTACTAAAAATTGAAGTTTTAGCGCACTATTTTCAATTATTTCTGGAGGAAGTTTTCTAGCCCTTTTTTTTTCAATTTACCTTAATCTCCACCCCTAAATTGGACAAACATTGAATGAAATTTTACTTTGGTGTTTTTAATTTCAAACTACTTCAAGTGTAAAACTTCTCTTCCCTATGTATTTTTTATCATCGCCTAAGTGAGAGTTTAAAGTATGTTTTTTAGGACGGAGCAGAGCTCCCGAATCTCCGTCCCCTATTATTAGCATAAGAAAATCATAATATTGCTTTTATAGCTTTAACGTCGAAAAATTTGTAAGGAAAGTCCTCAAACATTCTCCGTTCAATTAACAGAACAAAAAAAAAAAAAAAAAAAAATGTTTTTAGGTCTTCAAGCTTGAAACATTTTCTTGGGAGACAACCCTTATCATCAAAATGTAACCTAAAATTGTGTTTTCAGAACTTCAATGTCAAAAAATTTCAGAAAACAGCCCCCGATCCCAACGTGTCTTCTAGCAAAAGTCTTCGTCCAAGAGAGCCTGAAATGTGTTTTAAAGACTTCGATTTCGAAAAAGTTCTGGAGAAGATCTCCGAACACTCACTGTATCCCTATTATTACAATAAAAGATAGAATAAATTGTGTCTTAAAAATTTCAATTTCCAAATTTAGTCAAAGAAGATACGTCTTCTCTACACGATTTAAGTCTTTAAACACAGCCAAAAATTACGCTTCTAAGGCTTCAACTTTGATAAATTTTCGGAGGGTGCCCCCAGCACCTTCCCTCTGTTATCAGCACAGATATCTTTAAATTTCGCTTCAGAAAATACCGCAGGAGAAAAACCCCGAACCTTTTTTTCTTCGCAAACAACATAAAAATGGACTTCTTGAAAGCGATTTCGGGAGGGAAAGAGGTAAAGATAGAGTCAAAAGGAGGCAGGGGGTCTTTTTTTTTTTCTCTATCTTTCCCAAACCTAAACCTTAAGTCACATCTTTGGGACCTCAATTTTGATAAAACTCCGAAATAGAGACCTGCCTTCACATTCTCCTACGTTTGACGAAGAAGCCTTATAGTTGAGTTTTTTTCGAACTTTAACGTCAAAAAACTTCCTACGAAACGCCACTAAGTACAGCCTTTTGAAGACATAGCTTTTAAAATATTTTCATAGAGAAACCCCCAAAACTTCCTATTTTTTAAACGCAACCGAACATCGACTAAAAATTGCGTCTTTCAGACTTCACTGAAGAAACCTTTTCAGAGAGGGTCTCCGAACGCTCTTCATTTCCTAAACGTCATCAGTCACAGCCTAAATTTGTATGTTCATTGTTGAAAAACTTCCGGAGGAGAGCCGCCTTAGTAACGTAAATTCACCAAAAATTGTGTAAAACTCCTTTTTAAAGACTCCAATTTTGAAAATTTTCCAAAGTAAGTCACCAAAGAATTCCTCTCCTAACGACCCCAAAGATAGCCTATAATTGTGTTTTTTTCGAGCTCCACAACGAAAAACTTTTAGAGAGAGCCCCTGGACCTTCTCAATCACTTTAAACATTACCACACCTAGCATAAAATTGCGTTTTTTAAACTTTTATTTGTGCAATTTCTGGAAGGAGCATTCGATCCCCTAATTTCGGTAAAGATAGCTTGAAGTTGACTATAGTTAGGAAAAATACTCGGGAAGGAACCTCAACCCCATCTTTCCTAATCTTACCACCCAAACGTTCCAAAAAATTTTTGACATCCTTTTCCAAAATTTCTACGGGAGGGTCCTAACCCCCCTTCATGCATCCGCTTCTTATTATAACCTCTCTCTAGGAACAACTGGGATATAATGTTTATACCCCAGCTTTTATCTTCACCTTTTCGATAGGGAGCCATACCATGATGTTTGCACACCTCTTCCTGTTATGCGAATGTTTTTAATCTACCAATATGAAAATCTACTCAACTTTATAAGAAGTTTTTTCCTGAGCATGGTTTTAGCTACTCCAAACTCATGAGCATAAAACTAGAGCGCTGCTTCAATCTCTGGTTGCTGTAGCTGACCTTTTCGGTGTTTGCTTGCAATTCCGCTTTAGCTCTGGCCATGGGGCGGTAATTTATAGCTTTATATCCAATTGAGGTGTATATAGTGTTTTCCAGACCTTTGAAATTTACGCGAAAGTATGTATTTTCTTCAGTATAATATATAAGATTAATTCATGTAAAATCTGTATTTAAAATCCAAAAACTTTTTGGGAGAGAGACAAGGGATCCTTTGCAGAGAAAATTTAATATCGTTTAAACAGAGGTCCCTCTAAGAGCGGTGGCTCCCCCCTCCCCCAAAATTGAGAGTGCCCGAAAAAACGAAAAAAGACCCACTAAAACAGCGGCTCCCCACTTGGACCGAGGTTAGCCCCCCCCCCCCTCCCCTTGTTCGAGTTCTAGATCCACCACTGATCCACCCCTTTTATGCTCAAATGAAGAGCTTCGCTCTGTTGGACTCGAAATGCTGTTTTCTAAGATCTCACCAGTATCATTTGTACTTTCATTTACGTGGCCTCATTTTACTACTCATATTTTAGTACAAAGTTTTGACCAATTTTAAAAACAGCATGGAATGCCTACAGTTATTTGAGGGAACTTTGAGCCATGCCGTTTAACTTTGCATGACTTCATTTGTCTGTATATTGCTTCTACTGTTTCTACAGAAACTGTAGAAAGTCCATTGCTGCACTCTTTTATTATGAGTTTTCCCTTTTTTTAAAAAAATAAGTTGGCAACACCTTTGCAGAGATTATTCTATCATCCAATGATGCTGAAGTTACTTTTGAATGCCAATTTGAAGATGTTGACATTACCTGATCCTATATTATAATTTTCTTTGCGATATAAAACGATTTCAACAGCGGAACGTGCGTGGAAAAAAATTCAAATTTGATTCCTCGAAATTGAACATCATTGTAAAAAGCTCTCTGTTCTATTTCTCGGAAATGAACATGATTGGAGAAATATTAAACATTCAGTTCCTCAAAACTGAACAACTACGAAATAGTATTTTACATTAGTTTAGCAAGGGAGATGAAGAAAAAAGCATTAAAAATAGTATAAAAAGATCTTAAATTTTTTATTTTCAACGATGAAAGGATATAAACGCTTTGCATTAAATTAAAATTTGTAAAAAGTTTTTATATTAATTTTTTCAAACACGAAATCAAATGGGAAAGCTTCCAAGTCAATTTTGATTGTTTTTTTTTAGTAGTCCTCCAGGACCTCCGTGACTCTGTGGAAGAAATCCTGCTTTCTATACCGGAGGTCATGGGTTCGATTCCCCCTTGTGCCCTGGGTGTTATTTCCTTCTCTTTGTGTTGTAAATCTTCCCGTGTGTGTCCGGGGGTAAGGCATTATGTACGCAGACTTCTATGTATGTAAGCTGCTTAGCGTTTGTATGGATAAATAAAATTTAGCAGTTTCTACAAGAGTGACAATATTTTACTTTTTGTGAAGTTTCCCTGCAGTTTTGCTATAATTTTACTATAGCGTAACATCCCTTTACGGTTTCTTTTTTTTCTGCTTTTCTTGAAAGTTCAAGAGTATTTTTTGAGCAATCACGATTGCTTATTGCTTTCATTTGACTGTTTTGGCGTCCTATGATTTTATTTTTCCGCCAGCACCCTCTGCAGCACCACTGTCGACCGGTCGCCTCACGATGCTGCTCCTCTAGCGAAAACCGTCTCCAGGTTGCGACAACATTCTACACACACACACACACGCATACATACACACAGCTGCAAACACACATACATACACACACCTGCACACACACACATGCCAGCACACACCACGCACACTCATGCCTGCACACAAACACAAACACACACGCACACACTACACACATATGCACACACACTCATGCCTGTACACAGATAAAAACACGCATACATACAGACACACCTACACACACATGCACACACACTCATGCCTGCATACAGACACAAAACACACACGCATACATACAAATTCCTATACACACACATACCCACACACTCATGCTGGGCACAAACACACACACCTACATACACACTCGTGATTGCAAAAAACATAATTTAAATTAAAGAAGCCAAAATTCAAATTATTTTTTATTAATATTTACATTTATTAATATTATATAATTTTATTAATATTTATTAGTATTATATTCAATTTTGTTACTATTACTGCAGAAAGTTTTCTTTCCGATGCTTTATCACCTGTCTAGACAGCTTCTACACAAATTTACTACTTCGTTTTTTAAATAGTTTGAAGACAGTTTTTCTGCAAAATTTTCTTAGAAGAAAAAAGCATCTTCAGTTTTTCCAGCCGCATTACGAGGAAGCACAGAGAAGAAAATATTTTATGCCCGATGTTCCAACTGCTGAGAGGCCCCTCCTAAGATCACGCCGAGGTGCATTTAGCAGAAAATTGCAAAAGGGCACATAGGAAGAATTGCAGCAAGGATTTTACGCAACGTTGAAACGGACCTGGATTTATTTTCCTTTAAATAAGGAAAAGACTTACGAAAAATCTACTGAAAGGAATAGTTACGTAACAGGAGGGATGATTCGTTTGGTTAATGGGGAGTGTTATAGAATGTTTATTTCATTCGACGGCAAAGAAATGCTCCAATTTTCCCCATGTGTACCGTTTTCTCTGAAGGTGACAATGAAAATTTAAAACAGTTCTATGCTAAGTCAAAAAAGAAAGAAAGAAAAGAAAAAACCGCTTATAATGGAGTTGTTTCCTTCAGTCAAAAGTAGTACTTTTAGTCACTGAAATTGATAGAATAAGCAAAAAAGAAAAAAAAAACATGGACCCAGAAAATTCTTTCATTTTCCCAACAGTTATTTTTTAATTAATTTTTAAAACGTCAGATTTTTCAAACAAGGGGTGATCTTGATGACGTCACAAATGATGCTCTTTGGCGCATCTTTGTACCGCGTTTCCACGTTATGATAATCAAGAAGCGAATTAAAATTGCACTCTACGCTTGCTATCAAAAATATCGTTGCCAATACACGCGAGTAAAGATGCGAATTAAATAATTTTGCTCTGTGAATGGCAACACAGAATGGCATTTCACCATTTGTGATGTCATCGGCAAGAAATGTAAACAATAAAAGATCACCGAATTAAGTAATTTTTAAAAAATATTAAACTTAAACAAATTATTTAAAAAATGGTTAAATCCTATGTTTTTAAGCATGTTCTTTCAGAAAAAAATACTTTTAAAACATTGGAAACGACCCCCATTACTTGCTTGTTAAAAAAAAGCCGAAAGGTAGAACAGTCGACTTACGTTACAACGCGATTCGAGTTACGCGAAACGGCTATAACGCAAACTTTTCACGAGTTAAGAATTTTTCGAGCTAACGCGAATTCCTCGTCCGCAACTCGAAAATTTTCGCTAAGAAATTGCTATGCGTAAATTTCATCCTCGATACGGGCTACTACATATTGTTTTCGTAAATGGACTTCACCCCCTATAGCACCAATGAAATGCGGATGTTCCTACACCATACCAATCGAATCATCGCTTTGTTAGAGTATACAAATAACCACTCTTTAGTTTTCCAATCTAAGAGTGAAAGTTAATTTAACATGTTTGTCTCTAAGCGTGCTGTTTCGGGTTAAGCTAGGGAAGAGAAAGTTTCTTATAATTAAAGAAAAAGTGAAGACCCTCGATATGCAGGGAGAACATTGATCGAATGAGCTTCACAGCACCAATCATCATCTTCAGTTTTTTAGTTCTAGTAATTATTTTACTTTATCTACTATAGAGTAGTGTAATAGTGTTGCATTTTGTTATTATTATTATTGCGTATTTTACCTACAGTATTGCACTTTGTCTCAGTTACTTTCCCAATGATCATTAATTTTGAGCACCTTAACGGTATTTTATATTGAATAACATAGTTTTTTTTAAATGTAGTATAAATTCATTTTTTTATGTGGAAAACGTTGACATAAACTTAAGAAATGGTTTAATGTACTATGAAAAATGTTTACAATTGTTTAAAATAATTTTTCAGGTTTATCAAAAAATTCTATACAAACCCCTTTTTCACTACGCGAAATTTCAGCTTTTCCGAGGGGTTTTGAAACGCATCCCTCGCGTAAGTCGGGACCACAAATATGGTTCCTTAAAAGGGGATTGAACTTTTGTACTTAGTAACTGGAAAAGGCCACTCAGACACCAAATTATCATCATTCGGTGAAATTTGGAGTTCCATGCATCAAAATTATCATCGTTCGGCGAAATTTGGAGTTAAATAAGGCCAATTTGATAATTTTCGCCCTCCGAAAAATTTAAGTTTGTTCCAGGCGCCCTGAGGTCACTAAAACCACTAGCTTTTTAAAAAAGTGATAGCTTAATTTTTTCAAAGTTTTAAAACTGCTATTGTCAAATGTTAAAAGGGATTTAGCAAGAAAACTAGAAATGTTAGGTTGTGGTAAATTGGTAAGTCTATATGATCATAACTTGCTTTTAATGAGCAAATCCCGCTTTAAAGCGAGCAAAATTTTTAAGAGTTAAATTTTTCCAATGACTTCTAGCCCAGCTTTCACTTTCTTGGAAAACTACCTAAAACATTGTGAAGTAAACCGAAAGTCAGTGTTGAGTCGTAAAACCTGAGAACAAGGGATGGTGGCCCATTGTTTGCATTTGAGAAGTAGAGAAGCAAAGTAAGAAATAACAACGTCAAATAGCACAAATACCAGATTTCTGCAGGCACGTGTTTCGGCGTTACAAGGAACGCCTTTTTCAGTGCAAAAGAAATAAGCGTATGGATGAAAACACATCTGACAAAAGTATTTATTCAACTTAGTGAAGCATTTGAAAATTGTATGTATGGCGACTCCGATGCTATCAGTTCCGAGATATACTTCCGAGCATATTGAAAAGCTCAATTTCAAGCTAATGAAGTGAAAGCGACTACGATAACAACGAATATAAAAAAATTTAAGTGGAGAAACCCTAAACATACTCAACGGCTTTTAGTACGCAGAAAGTCTTCGCTTTTTTTCCAAGCCGGGGGGGGGGGGGGGAGGTGCAAATGCATTGGCGTTCCTCACATAAGTGACACCCTAAGCAGTAGTTCGTTGAGTTAACATCCCC